>NW_027515440.1:0-79268 GCF_048772815.1 Callospermophilus lateralis
CTGTGGAAAAGCACATTCATTGATAGGGGTTGCCAAGCTTCCAAGAAATTACGAGTTTCCGAAATACCAGCAAATATTTTTTCACCCAAACTTGATGATACTTGGTGGTAATGATCAGTACACAAATCCCACTTGGCTCACCAAATTTTGTTTTTCTAGGTTGAAGCGTTCGTCTACAGGAGCAGTTTTTAGGTTTAGGTTTCACTGTGTTCTCTGCTATATAGATAGATGAATTTGGAACTCTAAATCCAACATGGTTTTTAGTAGCTCTTTGAAACTTGACAAAATAAAGGAGTTCTCAGTTTTGTCTCTATGATTTGTTTCCGCTTCAAGTAGCCCTCAGCAGTGACTGTGGAAAAGCACTTTCATTGAGAGGGGTTGCCAAGCTTCCAAGAAATTACGAGTTTCCGAAATACCAGCAAATATTTTTTCACCCAATCTTGATTATACTAGGTGGTAATGATCAGTACACAAATCCCATTTGGCTCACCAAATTTTGTTCTTCTAGGTTGAAGAGTTCGTCTACAGTAGCAGTTTTTAGGTTTAGGTTTCACTCTGTTCTCTCGTATATAGATTGATGAATTTTAACTCTAAATCCAACATGGTTTGTAGTGGCTCTTTGACACCTGACAAAATAAAGGAGTTCTCAGTTTTGTGGCTATGGTTTGTTTCCTCTTCAAGTAGCCACAGGCACAAACGGAGGAAAAGCACTTTCATTGAGAGGGGTTGCCAAGCTTCCAAGAAATTACGAGTTTCCGAAATACCAGCAAATATTTTTTCACCCAATCTTGATGATACTTGGTGGTAATGATCAGTTCACAAATCCCACTTGGATCACCAATATTGTTCTTCTTGGTTGAAGCGTTCGTCTACAGTAGCTGTTTTTATGTTTAGGTTTCACTCTGTTCTCTGCTATATATATAGATGAATTTGGAACTCTAAATCCAACATGGTTTGTAGTGGCTCTTTGAAACTTGACAAAGTAAAGGAGTTCTCTGTTTTGTCTCTATGGTTTGTTTCCTCTTCAAGTAGCCCTAGGCACAGACGGTGGATACGCACTTTCCTGAGAGGGGTTGCCAAGGTTCCAAGAAATTACGAGTTTCCGAAATACCAGCAAATATTTTTTCACCCAATCTTGATGATTCTTGGTTTTTACGATCGGTACACAAATCCCACTTGACTCACCAAATTTTGTTCTTCTAGGTTGAAGCTTTCGTTTACAGTAACAGTTTTTATTTTTAGGTTTCACTCTGTTCTCTCCTATATAGATAGATGAATTTGGAATTCTAAATCCAACATGGTTTGTAGTAGCACTTTGAAACTTGACAAAATAAAGGAGTTCTTTGTTTTGTCTCTATGGATTGTTTCCTCTTCCTGTAGCCCTAGGCACTGACTGTGGAAAAGCACTTCCATTGACAGGGTTTGCCAAGCTTCCAAGAAATTACGAGTTTCCAAAATACCAGCAAATATTTTTTCACCCAATCTTGATGATACTTAGTGTTAATGATCGGCACACAAATCCCACTTGACTGACCAAATTTTTTTCTTCTAGGTTGATGCGTTCGTTTTCTGTAGCAGTTTTTATGTTTAGGTTTCACTCTGTTCTCTGCTATACAGATAGATGAATTTGGAACTCTAAATCCAACATGGTTTGTAGTGGCTCTTTGAAACTTGACAAAATAAAGGAGTTCTCTGTTTTGTCTCCATGGTTTGTTTCCTCTTCAAGTAGCCCTAGGCACCGACGGTGGATACGCACTTTCATTGAGAGGGGTTGCAAAGCTTCCAAGAAATTACGAGTTTCCAAAATACCAGCTAATATTTTGTCACCCAATGTTGATGATATGTGGTGGTAATGATCGGTATCCAAATCCCAATTGGCTCACCAAATTTGTTCTAGGTTGAAGCGTTCGTCTACAGTAGCAGTTTGTATGTTTAGGTTTCACTCTGTTCTCTGCTATATAGATGAATGAATTTGGAACTCTAAATCCAACATGGTTTGTAGTAGCTCTTTGA
The DNA here is from genome assembly GCF_048772815.1 of Callospermophilus lateralis. NCBI lineage: Eukaryota > Metazoa > Chordata > Mammalia > Rodentia > Sciuridae > Callospermophilus > Callospermophilus lateralis. Next base: position 2,014 of record NW_027515440.1, read on the forward strand.
AACTTGACAAAATAAAGGAGTTCTCAGTTTTGTCTCTATGGTTTGTTTCCTCTTCAAGTAGCCGTAGGCACAGACTGTGGAAAAGCACTTTCATTGAGAGGGGTTGCCAAGCTTCTAAGAAATAACGAGTTTCCAAAATACCAGCAAATATTTTTTCAAACAATCTTCATGATACTTGGTGGTGATGATCAGTACACAAATCCCACTTGGCTCACCAAATTTTGTTCTTCTATGTTGAAGCGTTCGTCTACAGTAGCAATTTTTATATTTAGGTTTCACTGTGTTCTCTCCTGTATTGATAGATGAATTTGGAACTCTAAATCCAACATGGTTTGTAGTAGCTCTTTGAAACTTGACAAAATAAAGGAGTTCTCAATTTTGTCTCTATGATTTGTTTCCGCTTCAAGTAGCCCTAAGCAGTGACTGTGGAAAAGCACTTTCCTTGAGAGGGGTTGCCAAGCTTCCAAGAAATTACGATTTTCCGAAATACCAGCAAATATTTTTTCACCCAATCTTGATGATACTTGGTGGTAATGATCAGTTCACAAATCCCACTTGGATCACCAATATTGTTCTTCTTGGTTGAAGCGTTCGTCTACAGTAGCTGTTTTTATGTTTAGGTTTCACTCTCTTCTCTGCTATATACATAGATGAATTTGGAACTCTAAATCCAACATGGTTGTAGTGGCTCTTTGAAACTTGACAAAATAAAGGAGTTCTCTGTTTTGTCTCTATGGTTTGTTTCCTCTTCAAGTAGCCCTAGGCACAGACGGTGGATACGCACTTTCATTGAGAGGGGTTGCCAAGCTTCCAAGAAATCTCGATTTTTCGAAATACCAGCAAATATTTTTTCACCCAATCTTGATAATACATGGTGTTTATGATCGGTACACAAATCCCACTTGACTCACCAAATTTTGTTCTTCTATGTTGAAGCGTTCGTTTTCAGTAGCAGTTTTTATTTTTAGGTCTCAGTCTGTTCTCTCCTATATAGATAGATGAATTTGGAACTCTAAATCCAACATGGTTTGTAGTAGCTCTTTCAACCTTGACAAAATAGAGGAGTTCTCAGTTTTGTCTCTATGATTTGTTTCCGCTTCAAGTATCCTTAGATGAATTTGGAACCCTAAATCCAACATGGTTTGTAGTAGCTCTTTGAAACTTGACAAAATAAAGGAGTTCTCAGTTTTGTCTGTATGATTTGTTTCCGTTTCAAGTAGCACAAAGCAGAGACTGTGGAAAAGCACTTTCATTGAGAGGGGTGGCCAAGCTTCTAAGAAATAACGAGTTTCCGAATTACCAGCAAATATTTTTTCATCCAATCTTGATGATACTTGGTGGTGATGATCAGTACACAAATCCCACTTGGCTCACCAAATTTTGTTCTTCTAGGTTAAAGGGTTCGTTTTCAGTAGGAGTTTTATTTTTAGGTTTCACTCTGTTCTGTCCTATATAGATAGATGAATTTGGAACTCTAAATCCAATATGGTTTGTAGTAGCTCTTTGAAACTTGACAAAATAAAGGAGTTCCCAGTTTTGTCTCTATGATTTGTTTCCGCTTCAAGTAGCTCTAAGCAGATACGGTGGAAAAGCACTTTCATTGAGAGCGGTTGCCATTCTTCCAACAAATTACGAGTTTCCGAAATACCAGCAAATATTTTTTCACCCAATCTTGATGATACGTGGTGGTAATGACAAGTCCACAAATCCCACTTGGCTCACCAAATTTTGTTCTTCTAGGTTTAAGCGTTCGTTTACAGTAGCAGTTTTTATGTTTAGGATTCACTCTGTTCTCTCCTATATAGATAGTTGAATTTGGAACTCTAAATCCAACATGGTTTGTAGTAGCTCTTTGAAACTTGACAAATTAAGGAGTTCTCAGTATTGTCTCTATGGTTTGTTTCCTCTTCAAGTACCCCTTGGAACAGACTGTGGAAAAGCACTTTCATTGAGTGGGGTTGCCAAGCTTCTAAGAAATAACGAGTTTCCGAATTACCAGCAAATTTTTTTTTATGCAATCTTGATGACACTTGGTGGTAATGATCAGTACACAAATCCCACTTGGCTCACCAAATTTTGTTCTTCTAGGTTGAAGCGTTCGTCTACAGTAGCAGTTTTTATATTTAGGTTTCACTCTGTTCTCTCCTATATCGAAAGATGAATTTGGAACTCTAAATCCAAAATGGTTTGTAGTGGCGCTTTGAAACTTGACAAAATAAAAGAATTCTTTGTTTTGTCTCTATGGTTTGTTTCGTCTTCAAGTAGCCCTAGGCACAGACAGTGGATACACACTTTCATTGAGAGGGATCCCAAGCTTCCAAGAAATTATGAGTTTCCAAAATACCAGCAAATATTTTTTCACCCAATCTTGATGATACTTGGTTTTATGATCGGTACACAAATCCCACTTGACTCACCAAATATTCTTCTTCAATGTTGAAGCGTTCGATTTCAGTAGCAGTTTTTATTTTTAGGTTTCACTCTGTTGCTCCTATATAGATAGATGAATTTGGAACTCTAAATTCAACATGGTTTGTAGTAGCTCTTTGAAACTTGAAAAAATAAAGGAGTTCTCAGTTTTGTCTCTTTGGTTTGTTTCCTCTTCAAGTACCCCTAGGAACAGACTGTGGAAAAGCACGTTCATTGAGTGGGGTTGCCAAGCTCTAAGAAATAACGAGTTTCCGAAATACCAGCAAATGTTTTTTCACGCAATCGTGATTACACTTGGTGGTAATGATCAGTACACAAATCCCACTTGGCTCACCAAATTTTGTTCTTCTCGGTTGAAGCGTTCGTCTACAGGGGCAGTTTTTATGTTTAGGTTTCACTCTCTTCTCTCCTATATAGATAGATCAATTTGGAACTCTAAATCCAACATGGTTTGTAGTAGCTCTTTGAAACTTGACAAAATAAAGGAGTTCTCAGTTTTGTCTCTATGATTTGTTTCCGCTTCAAGTAGCCCTAGGCACAGACGGTGGATACGCACTTTCCTTGAGAGGGGTTGCCAGGTTCCACGAAATTACGAGTTTCCGAAATACCAGCAAATATTTTTTCACCCAATCTTGATGATACTTGGTGTTTACGATCGGTACACAAATCCCACTTGACTCACCAAATTTTGTTCTTCTAGGTTGAAGCTTTCGTTTTCAGTAGCAGTTTTTATATTTCGGTTTCACTCTGTTCTCTCCTATATAGATAGATGAATTTGGAACTCTAAATACAACATGGTTTGTAGTAGCTCTTTGATACTTGATAAAATAAAGGAGTTCTCAGTTTTGTTTCTATGATTTCTTTTCGCTTCAAGTAGCCCTAAGCAGTGACTGTGGAAAAGCACATTCATTGATACGGGTTGCCACGCTTCCAAGAAATTACGAGTTTCCGAAATACCAGCAAATATTTCTTCACCCAATCTTGATGATACTTGGTGGTAATGATCAGTACACAAATCCCACTTGGCTCACGAAATTTTGTTTTTCTAGGTTGAAGCGTTCGTCTACAGGAGCAGTTTTTAGGTTTAGGTTTCACTGTGTTCTCTGCTATATAGATAGATGAATTTGGAACTCTAAATCCAACATGGTTTTTAGTAGCTCTTTGAAACTTGACAAAATAAAGGAGTTCTCAGTTTTGTCTCTATGATTTGTTTCCGCTTCAAGTAGCCCTCAGCAGTGACTGTGGAAAAGCACTTTCATTGAGAGGGGTTGCCAAGCTTCCAAGAAATTACGAGTTTCCGAAATACCAGCAAATATTTTTTCACCCAATCTTGATTATACTTGGTGGCAATGATCAGTGCACAAATCCCATTTGGCTCACCAAATTTTGTTCTTCTAGGTTGAAGAGTTCGTCTACAGTAGCAGTTTTTAGGTTTAGGTTTCACTCTGTTCTCTCGTATATAGATTGATGAATTTGGAACTCTAAATCCAACATGGTTTGTAGTGGCTCTTTGACACCTGACAAAATAAAGGAGTTCTCAGTTTTGTGGCTATGGTTTGTTTCCTCTTCAAGTAGCCACAGGCACAAACGGAGGAAAAGCACTTTCATTGAGAGGGGTTGCCAAGCTTCCAAGAAATTACGAGTTTCCGAAATACCAGCAAATATTTTTTCACCCAATCTTGATGATACTTGGTGGTAATGATCAGTTCACAAATCCCACTTGGATCACCAATATTGTTCTTCTTGGTTGAAGCGTTCGTCTACAGTAGCTGTTTTTATGTTTAGGTTTCACTCTGTTCTCTGCTATATATATAGATGAATTTGGAACTCTAAATCCAACATGGTTTGTAGTGGCTCTTTGAAACTTGACAAAGTAAAGGAGTTCTCTGTTTTGTCTCTATGGTTTGTTTCCTCTTCAAGTAGCCCTAGGCACAGACGGTGGATACGCACTTTCCTTGAGAGGGGTTGCCAAGGTTCCAAGAAATTACGAGTTTCCGAAATACCAGCAAATATTTTTTCACCCAATCTTGATGATACTTGGTTTTTACGATCGGTACACAAATCCCACTTGACTCACCAAATTTTGTTCTTCTAGGTTGAAGCTTTCGTTTACAGTAACAGTTTTTATTTTTAGGTTTCACTCTGTTCTCTCCTATATAGATAGATGAATTTGGAATTCTAAATCCAACATGGTTTGTAGTAGCACTTTGAAACTTGACAAAATAAAGGAGTTCTTTGTTTTATCTCTATGGATTGTTTCCTCTTCCTGTAGCCCTAGGCACTGACTGTGGAAAAGCACTTTCATTGACAGGGTTTGCCAAGCTTCCAAGAAATTACGAGTTTCCAAAATACCAGCAAATATTTTTTCACCCAATCTTGATGATACTTAGTGTTAATGATCGGCACACAAATCCCACTTGACTGACCAAATTTTTTTCTTCTAGGTTGATGCGTTCGTTTTCTGTAGCAGTTTTTATGTTTAGGTTTCACTCTGTTCTCTGCTATACAGATAGATGAATTTGGAACTCTAAATCCAACATGGTTTGTAGTGGCTCTTTGAAACTTGACAAAATAAAGGAGTTCTCTGTTTTGTCTCCATGGTTTGTTTCCTCTTCAAGTAGCCCTAGGCACCGACGGTGGATACGCACTTTCATTGAGAGGGGTTGCAAAGCTTCCAAGAAATTACGAGTTTCCAAAATACCAGCTAATATTTTGTCACCCAATGTTGATGATATGTGGTGGTAATGATCGGTATCCAAATCCCAATTGGCTCACCAAATTTGTTCTAGGTTGAAGCGTTCGTCTACAGTAGCAGTTTTTATGTTTAGGTTTCACTCTGTTCTCTGCTATATAGATGGATGAATTTGGAACTCTAAATCCAACATGGTTTGTAGTAGCTCTTTGAAACTTGACAAAATAAAGGAGTTCTCAGTTTTGTCTCTATGGTTTGTTTCCTCTTCAAGTAGCCGTAGGCACAGACTGTGGAAAAGCACTTTCATTGAGAGGGGTTGCCAAGCTTCTAAGAAATAACGAGTTTCCAAAATACCAGCAAATATTTTTTCAAACAATCTTGATGATACTTGGTGGTGATGATCAGTACACAAATCCCACTTGGCTCACCAAATTTTGTTCTTCTATGTTGAAGCGTTCGTGTACAGTAGCAATTTTTATATTTAGGTTTCACTGTGTTCTCTCCTGTATTGATAGATGACTTTGGAACTCTAAATCCAACATGGTTTGTAGTAGCTCTTTGAAACTTGACAAAATAAAGGAGTTCTCAATTTTGTCTCTATGATTTGTTTCCGCTTCAAGTAGCCCTAAGCAGTGACTGTGGAAAAGCACTTTCCTTGAGAGGGGTTGCCAAGCTTCCAAGAAATTACGATTTTCCGAAATACCAGCAAATATTTTTTCACCCAATCTTGATGATACTTGGTGGTAATGATCAGTTCACAAATCCCACTTGGATCACCAATATTGTTCTTCTTGGTTGAAGCGTTCGTCTACAGTAGCTGTTTTTATGTTTAGGTTTCACTCTCTTCTCTGCTATATAGATAGATGAATTTGGAACTCTAAATCCAACATGGTTTGTAGTGGCTCTTTGAAACTTGACAAAATAAAGGAGTTCTCTGTTTTGTCTCTATGGTTTGTTTCCTCTTCAAGTAGCCCTAGGCACAGACGGTGGATACGCACTTTCATTGAGAGGGGTTGCCAAGCTTCCAAGAAATCTCGATTTTTCGAAATACCAGCAAATATTTTTTCACCCAATATTGATAATACATGGTGTTTATGATCGGTACACAAATCCCACTTGACTCACCAAATTTTGTTCTTCTATGTTGAAGCGTTCGTTTTCAGTAGCAGTTTTTATTTTTAGGTCTCAGTCTGTTCTCTCCTATATAGATAGATGAATTTGGAACTCTAAATCCAACATGGTTTGTAGTAGCTCTTTCAACCTTGACAAAATAGAGGAGTTCTCAGTTTTGTCTCTATGATTTGTTTCCGCTTCAAGTATCCCTAGATGAATTTGGAACTCTAAATCCAACATGGTTTGTAGTAGCTCTTTGAAACTTGACAAAATAAAGGAGTTCTCAGTTTTGTCTCTATGATTTGTTTCCGTTTCAAGTAGCACAAAGCAGAGACTGCGGAAAAGCACTTTCATTGAGAGGGGTGGCCAAGCTTCTAAGAAATAACGAGTTTCCGAATTACCAGCAAATATTTTTTCACCCAATCTTGATGATACTTGGTGGTGATGATCAGTACACAAATCCCACTTGGCTCACCAAATTTTGTTCTTCTAGGTTAAAGGGTTCGTTTTCAGTAGCAGTTTTATTTTTAGGTTTCACTCTGTTCTGTCCTATATAGATAGATGAATTTGGAACTCTAAATCCAATATGGTTTGTAGTAGCTCTTTGAAACTTGACAAAATAAAGGAGTTCCCAGTTTTGTCTCTATGATTTGTTTCCGCTTCAAGTAGCTCTAAGCAGATACGGTGGAAAAGCACTTTCATTGAGAGCGGTTGCCATTCTTCCAACAAATTACGAGTTTCCGAAATACCAGCAAATATTTTTTCACCCAATCTTGATGATACGTGGTGGTAATGACAAGTCCACAAATCCCACTTGGCTCACCAAATTTTGTTCTTCTAGGTTTAAGCGTTCGTTTACAGTAGCAGTTTTTATGTTTAGGATTCACTCTGTTCTCTCCTATATAGATAGTTGAATTTGGAACTCTAAATCCAACATGGTTTGTAGTAGCTCTTTGAAACTTGACAAATTAAGGAGTTCTCAGTTTTGCCTCTATGGTTTGTTTCCTCTTCAAGTACCCCTAGGAACAGACTGTGGAAAAGCACTTTCATTGAGTGGGGTTGCCAAGCTTCTAAGAAATAACGAGTTTCCGAATTACCAGCAAATTTTTTTTTATGCAATCTTGATGACACTTGGTGGTAATGATCAGTACACAAATCCCACTTGGCTCACCAAATTTTGTTCTTCTAGGTTGAAGCGTTCGTCTACAGTAGCAGTTTTTATATTTAGGTTTCACTCTGTTCTCTCCTATATCGAAAGATGAATTTGGAACTCTAAATCCAAAATGGTTTGTAGTGGCGCTTTGAAACTTGACAAAATAAAAGAATTCTTTGTTTTGTCTCTATGGTTTGTTTCGTCTTCAAGTAGCCCTAGGCACAGACAGTGGATACACACTTTCATTGAGAGGGATCCCAAGCTTCCAAGAAATTATGAGTTTCCAAAATACCAGCAAATATTTTTTCACCCAATCTTGATGATACTTGGTTTTATGATCGGTACACAAATCCCACTTGACTCACCAAATATTCTTCTTCAATGTTGAAGCGTTCGATTTCAGTAGCAGTTTTTATTTTTAGGTTTCACTCTGTTCTCTCCTATATAGATAGATGAATTTGGAACTCTAAATTCAACATGGTTTGTAGTAGCTCTTTGAAACTTGACAAAATAAAGGAGTTCTTTGTTTTGTCTCTATGGATTGTTTCCTCTTCCTGTAGCCCTAGGCACTGACTGTGGAAAAGCACTTTCATTGAGAGGGGTTGCCAAGCTTCCAAGAAATTACGAGTTTCCAAAATACCAGCAAATATTTTTTCATCCAATCTTGATGATACTTGGTGTTAATGATCGGTACACAAATCCCACTTGACTGACCAAATTTTGTTCTTCCAGGTTGATGCGTTTGTTTTCAGTAGCAGTTTTTATGTTTAGGTTTCACTCTGTTCTCTGCTATACAGATAGATGAATTTGGAACTCTAAATCCAACATGGTTTGTAGTGGCTCTTTGAAACTTGACAAAATAAAGGAGTTCTCTGTTTCGTCTCCATGGTTTGTTTCCTCTTCAAGTAGCCCTAGGCACCGACGGTGGATACGCACTTTCATAGAGAGGGGTTGCCAAGCTTCCAAGAAATTACGAGTTTCCAAAATACCAGCTAATATTTTGTCACCCAATGTTGATGATATGTGGTGGTAATGATCGGTATCCAAATCCCAATTGGCTCACCAAATTTGTTCTAGGTTGAAGCGTTCGTCTACAGTAGCAGTTTTAACGTTTAGGTTTCACTCTGTTCTCTGCTATATAGATAGATGAATTTGGAACTCTTAATCCAACATGGTTTGTAGTAGCTCTTTGAAACTTGACAAAATAAAGGAGTTCTCAGTTTTGTCTCTATGATTTGTTTCCGCTTCATGTAGCCCTAAGCAGAGATTGGGGAAAAGCACTTTCATTGAAAGGGGTTGCCAAGCTTCCAAGAAATTACGAGTTTCCGAAATACCAGCAAATATTTTGTCACCCAATGTTGATGATACGTAGTGGTAATGATCGGTATCCAAGTCCCACTTGACTCACCAAATTTTGTTCTTCTAGGTTGAAGGGTTCGTCTACAGTAGCAGTTTTTATATTTAGGTTTCACTCTGTTCTCTGCTATATAGATGGATGAATTTGGAACTCTAAATCCAACATGGTTTGTAGTAGCTCTTTGAAACTTGACAAAATAAAGGAGTTCTCAGTTTTGTTTCTATGATTTGTTTCCGCTTCAAGTAGCCCTCAGAAGTGACTGTGGAAAAGCACTTTCATTGAGAGGGGTTGCCAAGCTTCCAAGAAATTACGAGTTTCCGAAATACCAGCAAATATTTTTTCACCCAATCTTGATTATACTAGGTGGTAATGATCAGTACACAAATCCCATTTGGCTCACCAAATTTTGTTCTTCTAGGTTGAAGAGTTCGTCTACAGTAGCAGTTTTTAGGTTTAGGTTTCACTCTGTTCTCTCGTATATAGATTGATGAATTTGGAACTCTAAATCCAACATGGTTTGTAGTGGCTCTTTGACACCTGACAAAATAAAGGAGTTCTCAGTTTTGTGGCTATGGTTTGTTTCCTCTTCAAGTAGCCACAGGCACAAACGGAGGAAAAGCACTTTCATTGAGAGGGGTTGCCAAGCTTCCAAGAAATTACGAGTTTCCGAAATACCAGCAAATATTTTTTCACCCAATCTTGATGATACTTGGTGGTAATGATCAGTTCACAAATCCCACTTGGATCACCAATATTGTTCTTCTTGGTTGAAGCGTTCGTCTACAGTAGCTGTTTTTATGTTTAGGTTTCACTCTGTTCTCTGCTATATATATAGATGAATTTGGAACTCTAAATCCAACATGGTTTGTAGTGGCTCTTTGAAACTTGACAAAGTAAAGGAGTTCTCTGTTTTGTCTCTATGGTTTGTTTCCTCTTCAAGTAGCCCTAGGCACAGACGGTGGATACGCACTTTCCTTGAGAGGGGTTGCCAAGGTTCCAAGAAATTACGAGTTTCCGAAATACCAGCAAATATTTTTTCACCCAATCTTGATGATACTTGGTTTTTACGATCGGTACACAAATCCCACTTGACTCACCAAATTTTGTTCTTCTAGGTTGAAGCTTTCGTTTACAGTAACAGTTTTTATTTTTAGGTTTCACTCTGTTCTCTCCTATATAGATAGATGAATTTGGAATTCTAAATCCAACATGGTTTGTAGTAGCACTTTGAAACTTGACAAAATAAAGGAGTTCTTTGTTTTGTCTCTATGGATTGTTTCCTCTTCCTGTAGCCCTAGGCACTGACTGTGGAAAAGCACTTTCATTGACAGGGTTTGCCAAGCTTATAAGAAATTACGAGTTTCCAAAATACCAGCAAATATTTTTTCACCCAATCTTGATGATACTTAGTGTTAATGATCGGCACACAAATCCCACTTGACTGACCAAATTTTTTTCTTCTAGGTTGATGCGTTCGTTTTCTGTAGCAGTTTTTATGTTTAGGTTTCACTCTGTTCTCTGCTATACAGATAGATGAATTTGGAACTCTAAATCCAACATGGTTTGTAGTGGCTCTTTGAAACTTGACAAAATAAAGGAGTTCTCTGTTTTGTCTCCATGGTTTGTTTCCTCTTCAAGTAGCCCTAGGCACCGACGGTGGATACGCACTTTCATTGAGAGGGGTTGCAAAGCTTCCAAGAAATTACGAGTTTCCAAAATACCAGCTAATATTTTGTCACCCAATGTTGATGATATGTGGTGGTAATGATCGGTATCCAAATCCCAATTGGCTCACCAAATTTGTTCTAGGTTGAAGCGTTCGTCTACAGTAGCAGTTTTTATGTTTAGGTTTCACTCTGTTCTCTGCTATATAGATGGATGAATTTGGAACTCTAAATATAATATGGTTTGTAGTAGCTCTTTGAAACTTGACAAAATAAAGGAGTTCCCAGTTTTGTCTCTATGATTTTTTTCCGCTTCAAGTAGCTCTAAGCAGATACGGTGGAAAAGCACTTTCATTGAGAGCGGTTGCCATTCTTCCAACAAATTACGAGTTTCCGAAATACCAGCAAATATTTTTTCACCCAATCTTGATGATACGTGGTGGTAATGACAAGTCCACAAATCCCACTTGGCTCACCAAATTTTGTTCTTCTAGGTTTAAGCGTTCGTTTACAGTAGCAGTTTTTATGTTTAGGATTCACTCTGTTCTCTCCTATATAGATAGTTGAATTTGGAACTCTAAATCCAACATGGTTTGTAGTAGCTCTTTGAAACTTGACAAATTAAGGAGTTCTCAGTTTTGTCTCTATGGTTTGTTTCCTCTTCAAGTACCCCTTGGAACAGACTGTGGAAAAGCACTTTCATTGAGTGGGGTTGCCAAGCTTCTAAGAAATAACGAGTTTCCGAGTTACCAGCAAATTTTTTTTTATGCAATCTTGATGACACTTGGTGGTAATGATCAGTACACAAATCCCACTTGGCTCACCAAATTTTGTTCTTCTAGGTTGAAGCGTTCGTCTACAGTAGCAGTTTTTATATTTAGGTTTCACTCTGTTCTCTCCTATATCGAAAGATGAATTTGGAACTCTAAATCCAAAATGGTTTGTAGTGGCGCTTTGAAACTTGACAAAATAAAAGAATTCTTTGTTTTGTCTCTATGGTTTGTTTCGTCTTCAAGTAGCCCTAGGCACAGACAGTGGATACACACTTTCATTGAGAGGGATCCCAAGCTTCCAAGAAATTATGAGTTTCCAAAATACCAGCAAATATTTTTTCACCCAATCTTGATGATACTTGGTTTTATGATCGGTACACAAATCCCACTTGACTCACCAAATATTCTTCTTCAATGTTGAAGCGTTCGATTTCAGTAGCAGTTTTTATTTTTAGGTTTCACTCTGTTGCTCCTATATAGATAGATGAATTTGGAACTCTAAATTCAACATGGTTTGTAGTAGCTCTTTGAAACTTGAAAAAATAAAGGAGTTCTCAGTTTTGTCTCTTTGGTTTGTTTCCTCTTCAAGTACCCCTAGGAACAGACTGTGGAAAAGCACGTTCATTGAGTGGGGTTGCCAAGCTCTAAGAAATAACGAGTTTCCGAAATACCAGCAAATGTTTTTTCACGCAATCGTGATTACACTTGGTGGTAATGATCAGTACACAAATCCCACTTGGCTCACCAAATTTTGTTCTTCTAGGTTGAAGCGTTCGTCTACAGGGGCAGTTTTTATGTTTAGGTTTCACTCTCTTCTCTCCTATATAGATAGATCAATTTGGAACTCTAAATCCAACATGGTTGGTAGTAGCTCTTTGAAACTTGACAAAATAAAGGAGTTCTCAGTTTTGTCTCTATGATTTGTTTCCGCTTCAAGTAGCCCTAGGCACAGACGGTGGATACGCACTTTCCTTGAGAGGGGTTGCCAAGGTTCCACGAAATTACGAGTTTCCGAAATACCAGCAAATATTTTTTCACCCAATCTTGATGATACTTGGTGTTTACGATTGGTACACAAATCCCACTTGACTCACCAAATTTTGTTCTTCTAGGTTGAAGCTTTCGTTTTCAGTAGCAGTTTTTATATTTCGGTTTCATTCTGTTCTCTCCTATATAGATAGATGAATTTGGAACTCTAAATACAACATGGTTTGTAGTAGCTCTTTGATACTTGATAAAATAAAGGAGTTCTCAGTTTTGTTTCTATGATTTCTTTTCGCTTCAAGTAGCCCTAAGCAGTGACTGTGGAAAAGCACATTCATTGATACGGGTTGCCACGCTTCCAAGAAATTACGAGTTTCCGAAATACCAGCAAATATTTCTTCACCCAATCTTGATGATACTTGGTGGTAATGATCAGTACACAAATCCCACTTGGCTCACGAAATTTTGTTTTTCTAGGTTGAAGCGTTCGTCTACAGGAGCAGTTTTTAGGTTTAGGTTTCACTGTGTTCTCTGCTATATAGATAGATGAATTTGGAACTCTAAATCCAACATGGTTTTTAGTAGCTCTTTGAAACTTGACAAAATAAAGGAGTTCTCAGTTTTGTCTCTATGATTTGTTTCCGCTTCAAGTAGCCCTCAGCAGTGACTGTGGAAAAGCACTTTCATTGAGAGGGGTTGCCAAGCTTCCAAGAAATTACGAGTTTCCGAAATACCAGCAAATATTTTTTCACCCAATCTTGATTATACTTGGTGGCAATGATCAGTGCACAAATCCCATTTGGCTCACCAAATTTTGTTCTTCTAGGTTGAAGAGTTCGTCTACAGTAGCAGTTTTTAGGTTTAGGTTTCACTCTGTTCTCTCGTATATAGATTGATGAATTTGGAACTCTAAATCCAACATGGTTTGTAGTGGCTCTTTGAAACTTGACAAAATAAAGGAGTTCTCTCTTTTGTCTCCATGGTTTGTTTCCTCTTCAAGTAGCCCTAGGCACCGATGGTGGATACGCACTTTCATTGAGAGGGGTTGCAAAGCTTCCAAAAATTACGAGTTTCCAAAATACCAGCTAATATTTTGTCACCCAATGTTGATGATATGTGGTGGTAATGATCGGTATCCAAATCCCAATTGGCTCACCAAATTTGTTCTAGGTTGAAGCGTTCGTCTACAGTAGCAGTTTTTATGTTTAGGTTTCACTCTGTTCTCTGCTATATAGATGGATGAATTTGGAACTCTAAATCCAACATGGTTTGTAGTAGCTCTTTGAAACTTGACAAAATAAAGGAGTTCTCAGTTTTGTCTCTATGGTTTGTTTCCTCTTCAAGTAGCCGTAGGCACAGACTGTGGAAAAGCACTTTCATTGAGAGGGGTTGCCAAGCTTCTAAGAAATAACGAGTTTCCAAAATACCAGCAAATATTTTTTCAAACAATCTTGATGATACTTGGTGGTGATGATCAGTACACAAATCCCACTTGGCTCACCAAATTTTGTTCTTCTATGTTGAAGCGTTCGTCTACAGTAGCAATTTTTATATTTAGGTTTCACTGTGTTCTCTCCTGTATTGATAGATGACTTTGGAACTCTAAATCCAACATGGTTTGTAGTAGCTCTTTGAAACTTGACAAAATAAAGGAGTTCTCAATTTTGTCTCTATGATTTGTTTCCGCTTCAAGTAGCCCTAAGCAGTGACTGTGGAAAAGCACTTTCCTTGAGAGGGGTTGCCAAGCTTCCAAGAAATTACGATTTTCCGAAATACCAGCAAATATTTTTTCACCCAATCTTGATGATACTTGGTGGTAATGATCATTTCACAAATCCCACTTGGATCACCAATATTTTTCTTCTTGGTTGAAGCGTTCGTCTACAGTAGCTGTTTTTATGTTTAGGTTTCACTCTCTTCTATGCTATATAGATAGATGAATTTGGAACTCTAAATCCAACATGGTTTGTAGTGGCTCTTTGAAACTTGACAAAATAAAGGAGTTCTCTGTTTTGTCTCTATGGTTTGTTTCCTCTTCAAGTAGCCCTAGGCACAGACGGTGGATACGCACTTTCATTGAGAGGGGTTGCCAAGCTTCCAAGAAATCTCGATTTTTCGAAATACCAGCAAATATTTTTTCACCCAATCTTGATAATACATGGTGTTTATGATCGGTACACAAATCCCACTTGACTCACCAAATTTTGTTCTTCTATGTTGAAGCGTTCGTTTTCAGTAGCAGTTTTTATTTTTAGGTCTCAGTCTGTTCTCTCCTATATAGATAGATGAATTTGGAACTCTAAATCCAACATGGTTTGTAGTAGCTCTTTCAACCTTGACAAAATAGAGGAGTTCTCAGTTTTGTCTCTATGATTTGTTTCCGCTTCAAGTATCCCTAGATGAATTTGGAACTCTAAATCCAACATGGTTTGTAGTAGCTCTTTGAAACTTGACAAAATAAAGGAGTTCTCAGTTTTGTCTCTATGATTTGTTTCCGTTTCAAGTAGCACAAAGCAGAGACTGTGGAAAAGCACTTTCATTGAGAGGGGTGGCCAAGCTTCTAAGAAATAACGAGTTTCCGAATTACCAGCAAATATTTTTTCACCCAATCTTGATGATACTTGGTGGTGATGATCAGTACACAAATCCCACTTGGCTCACCAAATTTTGTTCTTCTAGGTTAAAGGGTTCGTTTTCAGTAGCAGTTTTATTTTTAGGTTTCACTCTGTTCTGTCCTATATAGATAGATGAATTTGGAACTCTAAATCCAATATGGTTTGTAGTAGCTCTTTGAAACTTGACAAAATAAAGGAGTTCCCAGTTTTGTCTCTATGATTTGTTTCCGCTTCAAGTAGCTCTAAGCAGATACGGTGGAAAAGCACTTTCATTGAGAGCGGTTGCCATTCTTCCAACAAATTACGAGTTTCCGAAATACCAGCAAATATTTTTTCACCCAATCTTGATGATACGTGGTGGTAATGACAAGTCCACAAATCCCACTTGGCTCACCAAATTTTGTTCTTCTAGGTTTAAGCGTTCGTTTACAGTAGCAGTTTTTATGTTTAGGATTCACTCTGTTCTCTCCTATATAGATAGTTGAATTTGGAACTCTAAATCCAACATGGTTTGTAGTAGCTCTTTGAAACTTGACAAATTAAGGAGTTCTCAGTTTTGTCTCTATGGTTTGTTTCCTCTTCAAGTACCCCTAGGAACAGACTGTGGAAAAGCACTTTCATTGAGTGGGGTTGCCAAGCTTCTAAGAAATAACGAGTTTCCGAATTACCAGCAAAGTTTTTTTTACGCAATCTTGATGACACTTGGTGGTAATGATCAGTACACAAATCCCACTTGGCTCACCAAATTTTGTTCTTCTAGGTTGAAGCGTTCGTCTACAGTAGAAGTTTTTATATTTAGGTTTCACTCTGTTCTCTCCTATATCGAAAGATGAATTTGGAACTCTAAATCCAAAATGGTTTGTAGTGGCGCTTTGAAACTTGACAAAATAAAAGAATTCTTTGTTTTGTCTCTATGGTTTGTTTCGTCTTCAAGTAGCCCTAGGCACAGACAGTGGATACACACTTTCATTGAGAGGGATCCCAAGCTTCCAAGAAATTATGAGTTTCCAAAATACCAGCAAATATTTTTTCACCCAATCTTGATGATACTTGGTTTTATGATCGGAACACAAATCCCACTTGACTCACCAAATATTCTTCTTCAATGTTGAAGCGTTCGATTTCAGTAGCAGTTTTTATTTTTAGGTTTCACTCTGTTCTCTCCTATATAGATAGATGAATTTGGAACTCTAAATTCAACATGGTTTGTAGTAGCTCTTTGAAACTTGAAAAAATAAAGGAGTTCTCAGTTTTGTCTCTTTGGTTTGTTTCCTCTTCAAGTACCCCTAGGAACAGACTGTGGAAAAGCACGTTCATTGAGTGGGGTTGCCAAGCTCTAAGAAATAACGAGTTTCCGAAATACCAGCAAATGTTTTTTCACGCAATCGTGATTACACTTGGTGGTAATGATCAGTACACAAATCCCACTTGGCTCACCAAATTTTGTTCTTCTAGGTTGAAGCGTTCGTCTACAGGAGCAGTTTTTATGTTTAGGTTTCACTCTCTTCTCTCCTATATAGATAGATCAATTTGGAACTCTAAATCCAACATGGTTTGTAGTAGTTCTTTGAAACTTGACAAAATAAAGGAGTTCTCAGTTTTGTCTCTATGACTTGTTTCCGCTTCAAGTAGCCCTAGGCACAGACGGTGGATACGCACTTTCCTTGAGAGGGGTTGCCAAGGTTCCACGAAATTACGAGTTTCCGAAATACCAGCAAATATTTTTTCACCCAATCTTGATGATACTTGGTGTTTATGATCGGTACACAAATCCCACTTGACTCACCAAATTTTGTTCTTCTAGGTTGATGCTTTCGTTTTCAGTAGCAGTTTTTATATTTCGTTTTCACTCTGTTCTCTCCTATATAGATAGATGAATTTGGAACTCTAAATCCAACATGGTTTGTAGTAGCTCTTTGAAACTTGACAAAATAAAGGAGTTCTCTGTTTTGTCTCTATGGTTTGTTTCCTCTTCAAGTAGCCGTAGGCACAGACTGTGGAAAGGCACTTTCATTGAGAGGGGTTGCCAAGCTTCTAAGAAATAACGAGTTTCCGAAATACCAGCAAATATTTTTTAAAACAATCTTGATGATACTTGGTGGTGATGATCAGTACACAAATCCCACTTGGCTCACAAAATTTTGTTCTTCTAGGTTGAAGCGTTCGTCTACAGTAGCAATTTTTATATTTAGGTTTCACTGTGTTCTCTCCTGTATTGATAGATGACTTTGGAACTCTAAATCCAACATGGTTTGTAGTAGCTCTTTGACACCTGACAAAATAAAGGAGTTTTCAGTTTTGTGGCTATGGTTTGTTTCCTCTTCAAGTAGCCCCAGACACAAACGGAGGAAAAGCACTTTCATTGAGAGGGGTTGCCAAGCTTCCAAGAAATTACGATTTTCCGAAATACCAGCAAATATTTTTTCACCCAATCTTGATGATACTTGGTGATAATGATCAGTTCACAAATCCCACTTGGATCACCAATATTGTTCTTCTTGGTTGAAGTGTTCGTCTACAGTAGCTGTTTTTATGTTTAGGTTTCACTCTGTTCTCTGCTATATAGATAGATGAATTTGGAACTCTAAATCCAACATGGTTTGCAGTGGCTCTTTGAAACTTGACAAAGTAAAGGAGTTCTCTGTTTTGTCTCTATGGTTTGTTTCCTCTTCAAGTAGCCCTAGGCACAGACGGTGGATACGCACTTTCCTTGAGAGGGGTTGCCAAGGTTCCAAGAAATTACGAGTTTCCGAAATACCAGCAAATATTTTTTCACCCAATCTTGATGATACTTGGTGTTTACGATCGGTACACAAATCCCACTTGACTCACCAAATTTTGTTCTTCTAGGTTGAAGCTTTCGTTTACAGTAACAGTTTTTATTTTTAGGTTTCACTCTGTTCTCTCCTATATAGATAGATAAATTTGGAACTCTAAATCCAACATGGTTTGTAGTAGCTCTTTGAAACTTGACAAAATAAAGGAGTTCTTTGTTTTGTCTCTATGGATTGTTTCCTCTTCCTGTAGCCCTAGGCACTGACTGTGGAAAAGCACTTTCATTGAGAGGGGTTGCCAAGCTTCCAAGAAATTACGAGTTTCCAAAATACCAGCAAATATTTTTTCATCCAATCTTGATGATACTTGGTGTTAATGATCGGTACACAAATCCCACTTGACTGACCAAATTTTGTTCATCTAGGTTGATGCGTTCGTTTTCAGTAGCAGTTTTTATGTTTAGGTTTCACTCTGTTCTCTGCTATACAGATAGATGAATTTGGAACTCTAAATCCAACATGGTTTGTAGTGGCTCTTTGAAACTTGACAAAGTAAAGGAGTTCTCTGTTTCGTCTCCATGGTTTGTTTCCTCTTCAAGTAGCCCTAGGCACAGACGGTGGATACGCACTTTCCTTGAGAGGGGTTGCCAAGGTTCCAAGAAATTACGAGTTTCCGAAATACCAGCTAATATTTTGTCACCCAATCTTGATGATACTTGGTTTTTACGATCGGTACACAAATCCCACTTGACTCACCAAATTTTGTTCTTCTAGGTTGAAGCTTTCGTTTACAGTAACAGTTTTTATTTTTAGGTTTCACTCTGTTCTCTCCTATATAGATAGATGAATTTGGAATTCTAAATCCAACATGGTTTGTAGTAGCACTTTGAAACTTGACAAAATAAAGGAGTTCTTTGTTTTGTCTCTATGGATTGTTTCCTCTTCCTGTAGCCCTAGGCACTGACTGTGGAAAAGCACTTTCATTGACAGGGTTTGCGAAGCTTCCAAGAAATTACGAGTTTCCAAAATACCAGCAAATATTTTTTCACCCAATCTTGATGATACTTAGTGTTAATGATCGGCACACAAATCCAACTTGACTGACCAAATTTTTTTCTTCTAGGTTGATGCGTTCGTTTTCTGTAGCAGTTTTTATGTTTAGGTTTCACTCTGTTCTCTGCTATACAGATAGAAGAATTTGGAACTCTAAATCCAACATGGTTTGTAGTGGCTCTTTGAAACTTGACAAAATAAAGGAGTTCTCAGTTTTGTCTCCATGGTTTGTTTCCTCTTCAAGTAGCCCTAAGCACCGACGGTGGATACGCACTTTCATTGAGAGGGGTTGCAAAGCTTCCAAGAAATTACGAGTTTCCAAAATACCAGCTAATATTTTGTCACCCAATGTTGATGATATGTGGTGGTAATGATCGGTATCCAAATCCCAATTGGCTCACCAAATTTGTTCTAGGTTGAAGCGTTCGTCTACAGTAGCAGTTTTTATGTTTAGGTTTCACTCTGTTCTCTGCTATATAGATGGATGAATTTGGAACGCTAAATCCAACATGGTTTGTAGTAGCTCTTTGAAACTTGACAAAATAAAGGAGTTCTCAGTTTTGTCTCTATGGTTTGTTTCCTCTTCAAGTAGCCGTAGGCACAGACTGTGGAAAAGCACTTTCATTGAGAGGGGTTGCCAAGCTTCTAAGAAATAACGAGTTTCCAAAATACCAGCAAATATTTTTTCAAACAATCTTGATGATACTTGGTGGTGATGATCAGTACACAAATCCCACTTGGCTCACCAAATTTTGTTCTTCTATGTTGAAGCGTTCGTCTACAGTAGCAATTTTTATATTTAGGTTTCACTGTGTTCTCTCCTGTATTGATAGATGACTTTGGAACTCTAAATCCAACATGGTTTGTAGTAGCTCTTTGAAACTTGACAAAATAAAGGAGTTCTCTGTTTTGTCTCTATGGTTTGTTTCCTCTTCAAGTAGCCCTAGGCACAGATGGTGGATACGCACTTTCATTGAGAGGGGTTGCCAAGCTTCCAAGAAATCTCGATTTTTCAAATACCAGCAAATATTTTTTCACCCAATCTTGATAATACATGGTGTTTATGATCGGTACACAAATCCCACTTGACTCACCAAATTTTGTTCTTCTATGTTGAAGCGTTCGTTTTCAGTAGCAGTTTTTATTTTTAGGTCTCAGTCTGTTCTCTCCTATATAGATAGATGAATTTGGAACTCTAAATCCAACATGGTTTGTAGTAGCTCTTTCAACCTTGACAAAATAGAGGAGTTCTCAGTTTTGTCTCTATGATTTGTTTCCGCTTCAAGTATCCCTAGATGAATTTGGAACTCTAAATCCAACATGGTTTGTAGTAGCTCTTTGAAACTTGACAAAATAAAGGAGTTCTCAGTTTTGTCTCTATGATTTGTTTCCGTTTCAAGTAGCACAAAGCAGAGACTGTGGAAAAGCACTTTCATTGAGAGGGGTGGCCAAGCTTCTAAGAAATAACGAGTTTCCGAATTACCAGCAAATATTTTTTCACCCAGTCTTGATGATACTTGGTGGTGATGATCAGTACACAAATCCCACTTGGCTCACCAAATTTTGTTCTTCTAGGTTTAAGCGTTCGTTTACAGTAGCAGTTTTTATGTTTAGGATTCACTCTGTTCTCTCCTATATAGATAGTTGAATTTGGAACTCTAAATCCAACATGGTTTGTAGTAGCTCTTTGAAACTTGACAAATTAAGGAGTTCTCAGTTTTGTCTCTATGGTTTGTTTCCTCTTCAAGTACCCCTAGGAACAGACTGTGGAAAAGCACTTTCATTGAGTGGGGTTGCCAAGCTTCTAAGAAATAACGAGTTTCCGAATTACCAGCAAATTTTTTTTTATGCAATCTTGATGACACTTGGTGGTAATGATCAGTACACAAATCCCACTTGGCTCACCAAATTTTGTTCTTCTAGGTTGAAGCGTTCGTCTACAGTAGCAGTTTTTATATTTAGGTTTCACTCTGTTCTCTAATATATCGAAAGATGAATTTGGAACTCTAAATCCAAAATGGTTTGTAGTGGCGCTTTGAAACTTGACAAAATAAAAGAATTCTTTGTTTTGTCTCTATGGTTTGTTTCGTCTTCAAGTAGCCCTAGGCACAGACAGTGGATACACACTTTCATTGAGAGGGATCCCAAGCTTCCAAGAAATTATGAGTTTCCAAAATACCAGCAAATATTTTTTCACCCAATCTTGATGATACTTGGTTTTATGATCGGTACACAAATCCCACTTGACTCACCAAATATTCTTTTTCAATGTTGAAGCGTTCGATTTCAGTAGCAGTTTTTATTTTTAGGTTTCACTCTGTTCTCTCCTATATAGATAGATGAATTTGGAACTCTAAATTCAACATGGTTTGTAGTAGTTCTTTGAAACTTGAAAAAATAAAGGAGTTCTCAGTTTTGTCTCTTTGGTTTGTTTCCTCTTCAAGTACCCCTAGGAACAGACTGTGGAAAAGCACGTTCATTGAGTGGGGTTGCCAAGCTCTAAGAAATAACGAGTTTCCGAAATACCAGCAAATGTTTTTTCACGAAATCGTGATTACACTTGGTGGTAATGATCAGTACACAAATCCCACTTGGCTCACCAAATTTTGTTCTTCTAGGTTGAAGCGTTCGTCTACAGGAGCAGTTTTTATGTTTAGGTTTCACTCTCTTCTCTCCTATATAGATAGATCAATTTGGAACTCTAAATCCAACATGGTTTGTAGTAGCTCTTTGAAACTTGACAAAATAAAGGAGTTCTCAGTTTTGTCTCTATGATTTGTTTCCGCTTCAAGTAGCCCTAGGCACAGACGGTGGATACGCACTTTCCTTGAGAGTGGTTGCCAAGGTTCCACGAAATTACGAGTTTCCGAAATACCAGCAAATATTTTTTCACCCAATCTTGATGATACTTGGTGTTTACGATCGGTACACAAATCCCACTTGACTCACCAAATTTTGTTCTTCTAGGTTGAAGCTTTCGTTTTCAGTAGCAGTTTTTATATTTCGGTTTCACTCTGTTCTCTCCTATATAGATAGATGAATTTGGAACTCTAAATACAACATGGTTTGTAGTAGCTCTTTGAAACTTGATAAAATAAAGGAGTTCTCAGTTTTGTTTCTATGATTTCTTTTCGCTTCAAGTAGCCCTAAGCAGTGACTGTGGAAAAGCACATTCATTGATACGGGTTGCCACGCTTCCAAGAAATTACGAGTTTCCGAAATACCAGCAAATATTTCTTCACCCAATCTTGATGATACTTGGTGGTAATGATCAGTACACAAATCCCACTTGGCTCACGAAATTTTGTTTTTCTAGGTTGAAGCGTTCGTCTACAGGAGCAGTTTTTAGGTTTAGGTTTCACTGTGTTCTCTGCTATATAGATAGATGAATTTGGAACTCTAAATCCAACATGGTTTTTAGTAGCTCTTTGAAACTTGACAAAATAAAGGAGTTCTCAGTTTTGTCTCTATGATTTGTTTCCGATTCAAGTAGCCCTCAGCAGTGACTGTGGAAAAGCACTTTCCTTGAGAGGGTTGCCAAGGTTCCACGAAATTACGAGTTTCCGAAATACCAGCAAATATTTTTTCACCCAATCTTGATGATACTTGGTGTTTACGATCGGTACACAAATCCCACTTGACTCACCAAATTTTGTTCTTCTAGGTTGAAGCTTTCGTTTACAGTAACAGTTTTTATTTTTAGGTTTCACTCTGTTCTCTCCTATATAGATAGATAAATTTGGAACTCTAAATCCAACATGGTTTGTAGTAGCTCTTTGAAACTTGACAAAATAAAGGAGTTCTTTGGTTTGTCTCTATGGATTGTTTCCTCTTCCTGTAGCCCTAGGCACTGACTGTGCAAAAGCACTTTCATTGAGAGGGGTTGCCAAGCTTCCAAGAAATTACGAGTTTCCAAAATACCAGCAAATATTTTTTCATCCAATCTTGATGATACTTGGTGTTAATGATCGGTACACAAATCCCACTTGACTGACCAAATTTTGTTCTTCTAGGTTGATGCGTTCGTTTTCAGTAGCAGTTTTTATGTTTAGGTTTCACTCTGTTCTCTGCTATACAGATAGATGAATTTGGAACTCTAAATCCAACATGGTTTGTAGTGGCTCTTTGAAACTTGACAAAATAAAGGAGTTCTCTGTTTCATCTCCATGGTTTGTTTCCTCTTCAAGTAGCCCTAGGCACCGACGGTGGATACGCACTTTCATTGAGAGGGGTTGCCAAGCTTCCAAGAAATTACGAGTTTCCAAAATACCAGCTAATATTTTGTCACCCAATGTTGATGATATGCGGTGGTAATGATCGGTATCCAAATACCAATTGGCTCACCAAATTTGTTCTAGGTTGAAGCGTTCGTCTACAGTAGCAGTTTTTATGTTTAGGTTTCACTCTGTTCTCTGCTATATAGATAGATGAATTTGGAACTCTTAATCCAACATGGTTTGTAGTAGCTCTTTGAAACTTGACAAAATAAAGGAGTTCTCAGTTTTGTCTCTATGATTTGTTTCCGCTTCATGTAGCCCTAAGCAGAGATTGTGGAAAAGCAGTTTCATTGAAAGGGTTTGCCAAGCTTCCAAGAAATTACGAGTTTCCGAAATACCAGCAAATATTTTGTCACCCAATGTTGATGATACGTAGTGGTAATGATCGGTATCCAAATCCCACTTGACTCACCAAATTTTGTTCTTCTAGGTTGAAGGGTTTCGTCTACAGTAGCAGTGTTTATATTTAGGTTTCACTCTGTTCTCTGCTATATAGATGGATGAATTTGGAACTCTAAATCCAACATGGTTTGTAGTAGCTCTTTGAAACTTGACAAAATAAAGGAGTTCTCAGTTTTGTCTCTATGGTTTGTTTCCTCTTCAAGTAGCCGTAGGCACAGACTGTGGAAAAGCACTTTCATTGAGAGGGGTTGCCAAGCTTCTAAGAAATAACGAGTTTCCGAAATACCAGCAAATATTTTTTAAAACAATCTTGATGATACTTGGTGGTGATGATCAGTACACAAATCCCACTTGGCTCACAAAATTTTGTTCTTCTAGGTTGAAGCGTTCGTCTACAGTAGCAATTTTTATATTTAGGTTTCACTGTGTTCTCTCCTGTATTGATAGATGACTTTGGAACTCTAAATCCAACATGGTTTGTAGTAGCTCTTTGACACCTGACAAAATAAAGGAGTTTTCAGTTTTGTGGCTATGGTTTGTTTCCTCTTCAAGTAGCCACAGGCACAAACGGAGGAAAAGCACTTTCATTGAGAGGGGTTGCCAAGCTTCCAAGAAATTACGATTTTCCGAAATACCAGCAAATATTTTTTCACCCAATCTTGATGATACTTGGTGATAATGATCAGTTCACAAATCCCACTTGGATCACCAATATTGTTCTTCTTGGTTGAAGCGTTCGTCTACAGTAGCTGTTTTTATGTTTAGGTTTCACTCTGTTCTCTGCTATATAGATAGATGAATTTGGAACTCTAAATCCAACATGGTTTGCAGTGGCTCTTTGAAACTTGACAAAGTAAAGGAGTTCTCTGTTTTGTCTCTATGGTTTGTTTCCTCTTCAAGTAGCCCTAGGCACAGACGGTGGATACGCACTTTCCTTGAGAGGGGTTGCCAAGGTTCCAAGAAATTACGAGTTTCCGAAATACCAGCAAATATTTTTTCACCCAATCTTGATGATACTTGGTGTTTACGATCGGTACACAAATCCCACTTGACTCACCAAATTTTGTTCTTCTAGGTTGAAGCTTTCGTTTACAGTAACAGTTTTTATTTTTAGGTTTCACTCTGTTCTCTCCTATATAGATAGATAAATTTGGAACTCTAAATCCAACATGGTTTGTAGTAGCTCTTTGAAACTTGACAAAATAAAGGAGTTCTTTGTTTTGTCTCTATGGATTGTTTCCTCTTCCTGTAGCCCTAGGCACTGAATGTGCAAAAGCACTTTCATTGAGAGGGGTTGCCAAGCTTCCAAGAAATTACGAGTTTCCAAAATACCAGCAAATATTTTTTCATCCAATCTTGATGATACTTGGTGTTAATGATCGGTACACAAATCCCACTTGACTGACCAAATTTTGTTCTTCTATTTTGATGCGTTCGTTTTCAGTAGCAGTTTTTATGTTTAGGTTTCACTCTGTTCTCTGCTATACAGATAGATGAATTTGGAACTCTAAATCCAACATGGTTTGTAGTGGCTCTTTGAAACTTGACAAAATAAAGGAGTTCTCTGTTTCGTCTCCATAGTTTGTTTCCTCTTCAAGTAGCCCTAGGCACCGACGGTGGATACGCACTTTCATTGAGAGGGGTTGCCAAGCTTCCAAGAAATTACGAGTTTCCAAAATACCAGCTAATATTTTGTCACCCAATGTTGATGATATGTGGTGGTAATGATCGGTATCCAAATCCCAATTGGCTCACCAAATTTGTTCTAGGTTGAAGCGTTCGTCTACAGTAGCAGTTTTTATGTTTAGGTTTCACTCTGTTCTCTGCTATATAGATAGATGAATTTGGAACTCTTAATCCAACATGGTTTGTAGTAGCTCTTTGAAACTTGACAAAATAAAGGAGTTCTCAGTTTTGTCTCTATGATTTGTTTCCGCTTCATGTAGCCCTAAGCAGAGATTGGGGAAAAGCACTTTCATTGAAAGGGGTTGCCAAGCTTCCAAGAAATTACGAGTTTCCGAAATACCAGCAAATATTTTGTCACCCAATGTTGATGATACGTAGTGGTAATGATCGGTATCCAAATCCCACTTGACTCACCAAATTTTGTTCTTCTAGGTTGAAGGGTTCGTCTACAGTAGCAGTTTTTATATTTAGGTTTCACTCTGTTCTCTGCTATATAGATGGATGAATTTGGAACTCTAAATCCAACATTGTTTGTAGTAGCTCTTTGAAACTTGACAAAATAAAGGAGTTCTCAGTTTTGTCTCTATGGTTTGTTTCCTCTTCAAGTAGCCGTAGGCACAGACTGTGGAAAAGCACTTTCATTGAGAGGGGTTGCCAAGCTTCTAAGAAATAACGAGTTTCCGAAATACCAGCAAATATTTTTTCAAACAATCTTGATGATTCTTGGTGGTGATGATCAGTACACAAATCCCACTTGGCTCACCAAATTTTGTTCTTCTAGGTTGAAGCGTTCGTCTACAGTAGCAATTTTTATATTTAGGTTTCACTGTGTTCTCTCCTGTATTGATAGATGACTTTGGAACTCTAAATCCAACATGGTTTGTAGTAGTTTTTTGAAACTTGACAAAATAAAGGAGTTCTCAATTTTGTCTCTATGATTTGTTTCCGCTTCAAGTAGCCCTAAGCAGTGACTGTGGAAAAGCACTTTCCTTGAGAGGGGTTGCCAAGGTTCCAACAAATTACGAGTTTCCTAAATACCAGCAAATATTTTTTTTCACCCAATCTTGATGATACTTGGTGGTAATGATCAGTTCAAAAATCCCACTTGGATCACCAAGTTTTGTTCTTCTTGGTTGAAGCGTTCGTCTACAGTAGCAGTTTTTATATTTAGGTTTCACTCTGTTCTCTGCTATATAGATAGTTGAATTTGGAACTCTAAATCCAACATGGTTTGTAGTGGCTCTTTGAAACTTGACAAAATAAAGGAGTTCTCTGTTTTGTCTCTATGGTTTGTTTCCTCTTCAAGTAGCCCCAGGCACAAACGGAGGAAAAGCACTTTCATTGAGAGTGGTTGCCAAGCTTCAAAGAAATTACGAGTTTCCGAAATACCAGCAAATATTTTTTTTCACCCAATCTTCATGATACTTGGTGGTAATGATCAGTTCACAAATCCCACTTGGATCACCAAGTTTTGTTCTTCTTGGTTGAAGCGTTCGTCTACAGTAGCAGTTTTTATATTTAGGTTTCACTCTGTTCTCTGCTATATAGATAGTTGAATTTGGAACTCTAAATCCAACATGGTTTGTAGTGGCTCTTTGAAACTTGACAAAATAAAGGAGTTCTCAGTTTTGTCTCTATGATTTGTTTCCGTTTCAAGTAGCACAAAGCAGAGACTGTGGAAAAGCACTTTCATTGAGAGGGGTGGCCAAGCTCCTAAGAAATAACGAGTTTCCGAATTACCAGCAAATATTTTTTCACCCAATCTTGATGATACTTGGTGGTGATGATCAGTACACAAATCCCACTTGGCTCACCAAATTTTGTTCTTCTAGGTTAAAGCGTTCGTTTTCAGTAGCAGTTTTATTTTTAGGTTTCACTCTGTTCTCTCCTATATAGATAGATGAATTTGGAACTCTAAATCCAATATGGTTTGTAGTAGCTCTTTGAAACTTGACAAAATAAAGGAGTTCCCAGTTTTGTCTCTATGATTTTTTCCGCTTCAAGTAGCTCTAAGCAGATACGGTGGAAAAGCACTTTCATTGAGAGCGGTTGCCATTCTTCCAACAAATTACGAGTTTCCGAAATACCAGCAAATATTTTTTCACCCAATCTTGATGATACGTGGTGGTAATGACAAGTCCACAAATCCCACTTGGCTCACCAAATTTTGTTCTTCTAGGTTTAAGCTTTCGTTTACAGTAGCAGTTTTTATGTTTAGGATTCACTCTGTTCTCTCCTATATAGATAGTTGAATTTGGAACTCTAAATTCAACATGGTTTGTAGTAGCTCTTTGAAACTTGAAAAAATAAAGGAGTTCTCAGTTTTGTCTCTTTGGTTTGTTTCCTCTTCAAGTACCCCTAGGAACAGACTGTGGAAAAGCACTTTCATTGAGTGGGGTTGCCATGCTCTAAGAAATAACGAGTTTCCGAAATACCAGCAAATGTTTTTTCACGCAATCGTGATGACACTTGGTGGTAATGATCAGTACACAAATCCCAGTTGGCTCACCAAATTTTGTCTTCTAGGTTTAAGAGTTCATCTACAGTAGCAGTTTTTATATTTAGGTTTCACTCTGTTCTCTCCAATATGGATAGGTGAATTTGGAACTCTAAATCCAATATGGTTTGTAGTAGCTCTTTGAAACTAGACAAAGTAAAGGAGTTCTCAGTTTTGTCTCTCTGATTTGTTTCCGCCTCATGTAGCCCTAAGCAGAGACTGTGGAAAAGCAGTTTCATTGAAAGGGGTTGCCAAGCTTCCAAGAAATTACGAGTTTCCGAAATACCAACAAATATTTTGTCACCCAATGTTGATGATACGTGGTGGTAATGATCGGTATCCAAATCCCACTTGGCTCACCAAATTTTTTTCTTCTAGGATGAAGCGTTCATCTACAGTAGCTGTTTTTATCTTTAGGTTTCACTCTGTTCTCTGCTATATAGATAGATGAATTAGGAACTCTAAATCCAACACGGTTTGTAGTGGCTCTTTGAAACTTGACAAAATAAAGGAGTTCTCTGTTTTGTCTCTATGTTTTTTTTCCTCTTCAAGTAGACCTAGGCACAGAGGGTGGATACACACTTTCATTGAGAGGGGTTTCCAAGCTTCCAAGAAATTACGAGTTTCCGAAATACCAGCAAATATTTTTTCACCCAATGTTGATGATACGTGGTGGTAATGATCGGTATCCAAATCCCACTTGGCTCACCAAATTTTGTTCTTATAGGATGAAGCGTTCGTCTACAGTAGCAGTTTTTATTTTTAGGTTTCTCTTTGTTCTCTCTTATATAGATAGATGAATTTGTAACTCTAAATCCAACATGGTTTGTAGTGGCTCTTTGAAACTTGACAAAATAAAGGAGTTCTCTGTTTTGTCTCTAAGGTTTGTTTCATCTTCAAGTAGCCCTAGGCACAGACAGTGGATAGGCACTTTCATTGAGAGGGATCCCAAGCTTCCAAGAAATTATGAGTTTCTGAAATACCTGCAATTATTTTTTCACCCAATCTTGATGATACTTGGTGTTTACGATCGGTACACAAATCCCACTTGACTCACCAAATTTTGTTCTACTATGTTGAAGCGTTCGTTTTCAGTAGCAGTTTTTATTTTTAGGTTTCACTCTGTTCTCTCCTATATAGATAGATGAATTTGGAACTCTAAATCCAACATGGATTGTAGTAGCTCTTTGAAACTTGACAAAATAAAGGAGTTCTCAGTTTTGTCTCTATGGTTTTTTTCCTCTTCAAGTACCCCTAGGAACAGACTGTGGAAAAGCACTTTCATTGATTGGGGTTGCCAAGCTTCTAAGAAATAACGAGTTTCCGAATTACCAGCAAATATTTATTCACCCAATCTTGATGATACTTGGTGGTGAAGATCGGTACACAAATCCCAGTTGGCTCACCAAATTTTGTTCTTCTAGGTTGAAGCGTTCATCTACAGTATCAGTTTTTATACAAAGGTTTCACTATGTTCTCTCCTATAGAGATAGATGAATTTGGAACTCTAAATCCAATATGGTTTGTAGTAGCTCTTTGATACTTGAAAAATAAAGGAGTTCTCAGTTTTGTCTCTATGATTTGTTTCCGCTTCAAGTAGCCCTAAGCAGAGACTGTGGAAAAGCACTTTCATTGAGAGGGGTTGCCAAGCTTCCAAGAAATTACGAGTTTCTGAAATACCAGCAAATATTTTTTCACCCAATCTTGATGATACTTGGTGTTTACGATCGGTACACAAATCCCACTTGACTCACCAAATTTTGTTCTTCTATGTTGAAGCGTTCGTTTTCAGTAGCAATTTTTATTTTTAGGTTTCACTCTGTGCTCTCCTATATAGATAGATGAATTTGGAACTCTAAATCCAACATGGTTTGTAGTAGCTCTTTGAACCTTGACAAAACAAAGGAGTTCTCAGTTTTGTCTCTGTGATTTGTTTCCGCTTCAAGTATCCCTAAGCAGAGACTGTGGAAAAGCACTTTCATTGAGAGGGGTTGCCAAGCTTCTAAGAAATAATGAGTTTCCGAATTACCAGCAAATATTTTTTCACCCAATCTTGATGATACTTGGTGGTGAAGATCGGTACACAAATACCACTTGGCTCACCAAATTTTGTTCTTCTAGGTAGAAGCGTTCGTTTACAGTAGCAGTTTTTATGTTTAGTTTTCACTCTGTTCTCTACTATATAGATAGATGAATTTGGAACTCAAAATCCAACATGGTTTGTAGTAGCTCTTTGAAACTTGACAAAATAAAGGAGTTCTCAGTTTTGTCTCTATGGTTTGTTTCCTCTTCAAGAAGCCCTAGGCACAGACTGTGGAAAAGCACTTTCATTGAGAGGGGTTGCCAAGCTTCCAAGAAATTACGAGTTACCGAAATACCAGCAAACATTTTTTCACCCAATCTTGATGATACTTGGTGGTGATGATCAGTACACAAATCCCACTTGGCTCACCAAATTTTGTTCTTCTAGTTTGAAGCCTTCGTCTACCGTAGCAATTTTTATATTTAGGTTTCACTCTGTTCTCTCCTATATAGATAGATGAATTTGGAACTCTAAATTCAACATGGCTTGTAGTAGCTCTTTGAAACTTGACAAAATAAAGGAGTTCTCAGTTTTGTCTCTATGATTTGTTTCCGCTTCAAGTAGCCCTAAGCAGTGACTGTGGAAAAGCACTTTCCTTGAGAGGGGTTGCCAAGGTTCCAACAAATTACGAGTTTCCGAAATACCAGCAAATATTTTTTCACCCAATCTTGATGATACTTGGTGGTAATGATCAGTTCACAAATCCCACTTGGATCACCAAATTTTGTTCTTCTTGGTTGAAGCGTTCGTCTACAGTAGCAGTTTTCATGTTTAGGTTTCACTCTGTTCTCTGCTATATAGATAGATGAATTTGGAACTCTAAATCCAACATGGTTTGTAGTGGCTCTTTGAAACTTGACAAAATAAAGGAGTTCTCAGTTTTGTCTCTATGGTTTGTTTCCTCTTCAATAAGCCCTAGGCACAGAGGGTGGATATGCAATTTCATTGAGAGGGGTTGCCAAGCTTACAAGAATTTACGTTTTCCGAAATACCAGTAAATATATTTTCACCCTATCTTGATGATACTTGGTGTTTACGATCGGTACACAAATCCCACTTGACTCACCAAATTTTGTTCTTCTATGTTGAAGCGTTCGTCTACAATAGCAATTTTTATATTTAGGTTTCACTCTGTTCTCTCCTATATAGATAGATGAATTTGGAACACAAAATCCAATATGGTTTGTAGTAGCTCTTTGAAACTTGACAAAATAAAGGAGTTCTCAGTTTTGTCTATATGATTTGTTTCCGCTTCAAGTAGCCCTAACCAGAGACTGTGGAAAAGCACTTTGATTAAGAGGGTTTGCCAAGCTTCCAAGAAATTTTGAGTTTCCGAAATACCAGCAAATATTTTTTCACCCAATCTTGATGATACTTGGTGGTAATGATCAGTTCACAAATCCCACTTGGATCACGAAATTTTGTTTTTCTTGGTTGAAGCGTTCATCTACAGTGGCAGTTTTTATGTTTAGGTTTCACTCTGTTCTCTGCTACATAGATAGATGAATTTGGAACTCTAAATCCAACATTGTTTGTAGTGACTCTTTGCAACTTGACAAAATAAAGGAGTTCTCAGTTTTGTCTATGGTTTGTTTCCTCTTCAAGTAGCCCTAGGCACAGAGGGTGGATACGCACTTTCTTTGAGAGGGGTTGCCAAGCTTCCAAGAAATTACGAGTTTCCCAAATAACAGCAAATATTTTTTCACCCAATCTTGATGATACTTGGTGCTTACGATCGGTACACAAATCCCACTGGACTCACCAAATTTTGATCTTCTATGTTGAAGCGTTCGTCTACAGTAGCACTTTTTATATTTAGGTTTCACTCTGTTCTCTCCTATATAGATAGATGAATTTGGAACTCTCAATCCAATATGGTTTGTAGTAGCTCTTTGAAACTTGACAAAATAAAGGAGTTCTCAGTTTTGTCTCTATAATTTGTTTCCGCTTCAAGTAGCCCTAACCAGCGACTGTTGAACAGCACTTTCATTGAGAGGGGTTGCCAAGCTTCCAAGAAATTACGAGTTTCCGAAATACCAGCAAATATTTTTCCCCCAAACTTGATGAAAGTGGTGGTAATGACAAGTCCACAAATCCCACTTGGCTCACCAAATTTTGTTCTTCTAGGTTGAAGCGTTCGTTTACAGTAGCAGTTTTTATGTTTAGGTTTCACTCTGTTCTCTCCTATATAGATAGTTGAATTTGGAACTCTAAATCCAACATGGTTTGTAGTAGCTCTTTGAAGCTTGACAAATTAAGGAGTTCTCAGTTTTGTCTCTATGGTTTGTTTCCTCTTCAAGTACCCCTAGGAACAGACTGTGGAAAAGCACTTTCATTGAGTGAGGTTGCCAAGCTTCTAAGAAATAACAAGTTTCCGAAATACCAGCAAATATTTTTTCACGCAATCTTGATGACACTTGGTGGTAATAATCAGTACACAAATCCCACTTGGCTCACCAAATTTTGTTCTTCTTGGTTGAAGCCTTCGTCTACAGTAGCAGATTTTATATTTAGGTTTCACTCTGTTCTCTCCAATATAGATAGATGAATTTGGAACTCTAAATCCAACATGGTTTGTAGTAGCTCTTTGAAACTTGACAAAATAAAGTAGTTCTCAGTTTTGTCTCTATGTTTTGTTTTATCTTCATGTAGTCCTAGACACAGACTGTGGAAAAGCACTTTCATTGAGAGGGGTTGCCAAGCTTCTAAGAAATAACGAGTTTCCGAAATACGAGCAAATATTTTTTCACCCAATCTTGATGATCCTTGGTGGTCATGATCGGTACACAAATCCCACTTGGATCACCAAATTTTGTTCTTCTTGGTTGAAGCGTTCGTCTACAGTAGCAGTTTTTGTGTTTAGGTTTCACTTTGTTCTCTGCTATATAGATAGATGAATTTGGAACTCTAAATCCAACATGGTTTGTTGTAGCTATTTGAACCTTGACAAAACAAAGGAGTTCACAGTTTTGTCTCTATGATTTGTTTCCACTTCAATATCCCTAAGCAAAGACTGTGGAAAAGCACTTTCATTGAGAGGGGTTGCCAAGCTCTAAGAAATAACGAGTTTCCGAAATACCAGCAAATATTTTTTCACCCAAACTTGATGATACTTGGTGGTAAGGACAAGTACACAAATCCCACTTCGCTCACCAAATTTTGTTCTTCCAGGTTGAAGCGTTCGTCTACAGTAGCAGTTTTTAATTTTAGGTTTTACTCTGTTCTCTCCTATATAGATAGATGAATTTGGAACACTACATCCAACATGGTTTGTAGTAGCTCTTTGAAACTTGAAAAAATAAAGAGGTTCTCAGTTTTGTCTCTATGATTTTTTCCGCTTCAAGTAGCCCTAAGCAGAGACTGTGGAAAAGCACTTTCATTGAGAGTTGTTGCAAATCTTCTAAGAAATAACGAGTTTCCGAATTACCAGCAAATATTTTTTCACCCAATCTTGATGATACTTGGTGGTGAAGATCGGTACACAAATCCCACTTGGCTCACCAAATTTTTTTCTTTTAGGTTGAAGCGTTCGTCTACAGTAGCAGTTTTTATATTTAGGTTTCACTCTGTTCTCTCCTATAAAGATAGATGAATTTGGAACTCTAAATCCAATATGGTTTGTAGTAGCTCTTTGAAACTTGACAAAGTAAAGCATTTCTCAGTTTTGTCTCTAAGATTTGTTTCTGCTTCATGTAGCACTAAGCAGAGACTGCGGAAAAGCAATTTCATTGAAAGGGGTTGCCATGCTTCCAAGAAATTACGAGTTTCCGAAATACCAGCAAATATTTTGTCACCCAATGTTGATGATACGTGGTGCTAATGATCCGTATCCAAATCCCACTTGGCTCACCAAATTTTGTTCTTCTAGGTTGAAGCGTTCGTCTACAGTAGCAGGTTTTTTATTTAGGTTTCACTCTGTTCTCTGCTATATAGATAGATGAATTTGGAACTCTAAATCCAACATGGTTTGTAGTTGCTCTTTGAAACATGAAAAAATAAAGGAGTTCTCAGTTTTATCTCTATGGTTTGTTTCCTCTTCAAGTAGCCCTAGGTACAGACTGTGGAAAAGCACTTTCATTGAGAGGGGTTGCCAAGCTTCTAAGAAATAACGAGTTTCCGAAATACCAGCAAATATTTTTTCACCCAATCTTGATGATACTTGGTGGTGATGATCAGTACACAAATCCCACTTGGCTCACCAAATTTTGTTCTTCTAGGGTGAAGCGTTCGTCTACAGTAGCAATTTTTATATTTAGGTTTCACTCTGTTCTCTCCTATATAGATAGATGAATTTGGAACTCTAAATCCAACATGGTTTGTAGTAGCTCTTTGAAACTTGAGAAAATACAGGAGTTCTCAGTTTTTTCTCTATTGTTTGTTTCCTCTTCAAGTAACCCTGTCATAGACTGTGGAAAAGCACTTTCATTGAGAGGGGTTGCCAAGCTTCTAAGAAATAACGAGTTTCCGAAATACCAGCAAATATTTTTTCACCCAATCGTGATGATACTTTTTGGTAAGGACAAGTACACAAATCCAACTTGGCACACTAAATTTTGTTCTTCTAGGTTGAAGCATTCGTCTACAGTAGCAGTTTTTACTTTTAGGTTTTACTCTGTTCTCTCCTATATAGATAGATGAATTTGGAACTCTAAATCCAACATGGTTTGTAGTAGCTCTTTGAAACTTGACAAAATCAAGGAGTTCTCAGTTTTATCTCTATGGTTTGTTTCCTCTACAAGTAGCCCCAGGCACAGACTGTGGAAAAGCACTTTCATTGAGAGGAGTTGCCAAGCTTCTTAGAAATAAAGAGTTTCCGAAATACCAGCAAATATTTTTTCACCCAATCTTGATTTTACTTGTTGTTTACGATCGATACACAAATCCCACTTGACTCACCAAATTTTGTTCTTCTATGTTGAAGCGTTCGTTTTCAGTAGCAGTTTTTTTTTTTTAGGTTTCACTCTCTTCTCTCCTATATAGATAGATGAATTTGGAACTCTAAATCCAATATGGTTTGTAGTAGCTCTTTGAAACTTGACTGTGTTAGGGAGTTTTCAGTTTTGTCTCTATGATTTGTTTCCGCTTCATGTAGCCCTAAGCAGAGACTGTGGAAAAGCACTTTCTTTGAGAGGGGTTGCCAAGCTTCTAAGAATAACGAGTTTCCGAATTACCAGCAAATATTTTTTCACCCAATCTTGATGATACTTGGTGGTGAAGATCGGTACACTAATCCCACTTGGCTCACCAAATTTTGTTCTTCTTGGTTGAAGCGTTCTTCTACAGTAGCAGTTTTTATGTTTAGGTTTCACTCTGTTCTCTCCTATATAGATAGATGAATTTGGAACTCTAAATCCAATATGCTTTGTAGTAGCTATTTGAAACTTGACAAAATAAAGGAGCTCTCAGTTTTGTCTCTATGATTTTTTCCGCTTCAAGTAGCCCTAAGCAGAGACTGTGGAAAAGCACTTTCATTGAGAGACGTTGCCAAGCTTCCAAGAAATTATGAGTTTCCGAAATACCAGCAAATATTTTTCCCCGCAATTTTGATGACACTTGGTGGTAATGATCACTACACAAATCCCACTTGGCTCACCAAATTTTGTTCTTCTAGATTGAAGCGTTCGTCTACAGTAGCAGATTTCATATTTAGGTTTCACTCTGTTCTCTCCTATATAGATAGATGAATTTGGACTCTAAATCCAATATGGTTTGTAGTAGCTCTTTGAAACTTGACAACGTAAAGGAGTTCTCAGAGTTGTCTCTATGATTTGTTTCCGCTTCATGTAGCCCTAAGCAGAGACTGTGGACAAGCACTTTCATTGAAAGGGGTCGCCAAGCTTCCAACAAATTAAGAGTTTCCGAAATGCCAGCAAAATATTTTGTCACCCAATGTTGATGATACGTGGTGATAATGATCAGTACACAAGTCCCGCTTGGCTCACCAAATTTTGTTCTTCTAGTTTGAAGCGTTCGTGTACACTAGCAGTTTATATTATTAGGATTCACTCTGTTCTCTCCTACATAGATAGATGAATTTTAACTCTAAATCCAACATGGTTTGTAGTAGCTCTTTGAAACTTGACAAAAAAAAGGAGTTCTCAGTTTTGTCTCTTTGATTTGTTTCC
Source organism: Callospermophilus lateralis (assembly GCF_048772815.1). Taxonomy (NCBI): domain Eukaryota; kingdom Metazoa; phylum Chordata; class Mammalia; order Rodentia; family Sciuridae; genus Callospermophilus; species Callospermophilus lateralis. The sequence goes on from NW_027515440.1 coordinate 37,692, forward strand.
GCTTCAAGTAGCCCTAAACAGTGACTGTGGAAAAGCACTTTCCTTGAGAGGGGTGGCCAAGGTTCCAACAAATTACCAGTTTCCGAAATACCAGCAAATATTTTTTCACCCAATCTTGATGATACTTGGTGTTTACGATCAGTACACAAATCCCACTTGACTCACCAAATTTTGTTCTTCTAGGTTGAAGCGTTCGTTTTCAGTAGCAGTTTTTTTTTTAGGCTTCACTCTCTTCTCTCCAATATAAATAGATGAATTTGGAACTCTAAATCCAACATGGTTTGTAGTAGCTCTTTGAAACTTGAAAAAATAAAGGAGTTCTCAGTTTTGTCTCTATGGTTTGTTTCCTCTTCAAGTAGCCGTGGCATAGACTGTGGAAAAGCACTTTCATTGAGAGGGGTTGCCAAGCTTCTAAGAAATAACGAGTTTCCGAAATACCAGCAAAATTTTTTCACTCAATGTTGATGATACTTGGTGGTAAGGACAAGTACACAAATCCCACTTGGCTCACCAAATTTTGTTCTTCTAGGTTGAAGCATTCGTCTACAGTAGCAGTTTTTAATTTTAGGTTTTACTCTGTTCTCTCCTATATAGATAGATGAATTTGGAACTCTAAATCCAATATGGTTTGTAGTAGCTCTTTGAAACTTGACAGTGTAAAGGAGTTTTCAGTTTTGTCTCTATGATTTGTTTCCCCTTCATGTAGCCCTAAGCAGAGACTGTGGAAAAGCACTTTCATTGAGAGGGGTTGCCAAGCTTCTAAGAAATAACGAGTTTCCGAATTACCAGCAAATATTTTTTCAACCAATCTTGATGATACTTGGTGGTGAAGATCGGTACACAAATCCCACTTGGCTCACCAAATTTTGTTCTTCTAGGTTGAAGCGTTCGTCTACAGTAACAGTTTTTATATTTAGGTTTCACTCTGTTCTCTCCTATATAGATAGATGAATTTGGAACTCTAAATCCAATATGGTTGTAGTAGCTCTTTGAAACTTGACAAAGTAAAGGAGTTCTCAGTTTTGTCTCTATGATTTGTTTCCCCTTCATGTAGCCCCAAGCAGAGACTGTGGAAAAGCACTTTCATTGAAAGGGGTTGCCAAGCTTTCAAGAAATTACGAGTTTCTGAAAGACCAGCAAATATTTCGTCACCCAATGTTGATGATACGTGGTGATAATGATCTTTATCCAAATCCCACTTGACTCACCAAATTTTGTTCTTCTATGTTGAAGCGTTCGTTTTCAGTAGCAGTTTTTATTTTTAGGTTTCACTCTCTTCTCTCCTATAAAGATAGATGAATTTGGTACTCTAAATCCAACATGGTTTGTAGTAGCTCTTTGAAACTTGACTAAATACAGGAGTTCTCAGTTTTGTCTCTATGGTTTGTTTCCTCTTCAAGTAGCCCTGGCATAGACTGTGGAAAAGCAGTTTCATTGAGAGGGGTTGCCAAGCTTCTAAGAAATAACGAGTTTCTGAAATACCAGCACATATTTTTTCACCCAATCTTGATGATACTTGGTGGTAAGGACAAGTACACAAATCCCACTTGGCTCACCAAATTTGTTCTTCTAGGTTGAAGCATTCGTCTACAGTAGCAGTTTTTAATTTTAGGTTTTACTCTGTTCTCTCCTATATAGATAGATGAATTTGGAACTCTAAATCCAACATGGTTTGTAGTAGCTCTTTGAAACTTGACAAAGTAAAGGAGTTCTCAGTTTTGTCTCTATGGTTTGTTTCCTCTTCAAGTAGCCCTGGCATAGACTGTGGAAAAGCACTTTCATTGAGAGGGGTTGCCAAGCTTCTAAGAAATTACGAGTTTCCGAAATACCAGCAAACATTTTTTCATGCAATCTTGATGACACTTGGTGGTAAGGACAAGTACACAAATCCCACTTGGCTCACCAAATTTTGTTCTTCTAGGTTGAAGCATTCGTCTACAGTAGCAGTTTTTATTTTTAGGATTCACTCTGTTCTCTCCTATATAGATAGATGAATTTGGAACTCTAAATCCAATATGGTTTGTACTAGCTCTTTGAAACTTTACAAAATCAATGTGTTCTCAATTTTGTATCTATGGTTTGTTTCCTCTTCAAGTAGCCATACGCACAGACTGTGGAAAAGCACTTTCATTGAGAGGGGTTGCCAAGCTTCTAAGAAATAACGAGGTTCCGAAATACCAGCAAATATTTTTTCACCCAATCTTCATGATACTTGTTGGTGATGATCAGTACACAAATCCCACTTGGCTCACCAAATTTTGTTCTTCTAGGTTGTAGCGTTCGTCTACAGTAGCAATTTTTATATTTAGGTTTCACTCTGTTCTCTCCTATATAGAAAGATGAATTTGGAACTCTAAATCCAACATGGTTTGTAGTGGCTCTTTGAAACTTGACAAAATAAAAGAGTTCTCAGTATTTTCTCAATGGTTTGTTTCCTCTTCAAGTAGCCCCAGGCACAAACGGAGAAAAAGCAATTTCATTGAGAGGGGTTGCTAAGCTTCTAAGAAATAACTAGTTTCCGAATTACCAGCAAATATTTTTTTACCCAATCTTGATGATACTTGGTGGTGATGATCGGTACACAAATCCCACTTGGCTCACCAAATTTTGTTCTTCTAGGTTGAAGCGTTCGTCTACAGTAGCAGTTTTAATATTTAGATTTCACTCTGTTCTCTCCCATATAGATAGATGAATTTGGAACTCTAAATCCAATATGGTTTGTAGTAGCTCTTTGAAACTTGACAAAGTAAAGGAGTTCTCAGAGTTGTCTCTATGATTTGTTTCCGCTTCATGTAGCCCTAAGCAGAGACTGTGGACAAGCACTTTCATTGAAAGGGGTTGCCAAGCTTCCAAGAAATTAAGAGTTTCGGAAATACCAGCAAATATTTTGTCACCGAATGTTGATGATACGTGGTGATAATGATCAGTACACAAGTCCCACTTGGCTCACCAAATATTGTTCTTCTAGTTTGAAGTGTTCGTCCACAGTAGCAGTTTTTATATTTAGGTTTCACTCTGTTCTCTGCTATATAGATAGATGAATTTGGAACTCTAAATCCAACATGGTTTGTAGTAGCTCTTTGAAACTTGACAAAATCAAGGAGTTTTCAGTTTTGTCTCTATGGATTGTTTCCTCTTCAAGTAGCCCTAGGCACAGACTGTGGAAAAGCACTTTCATTGAGAGGGGTTGCCAAGCTTCTAAGAAATAACGATTTTCCGATATACCAGCAAATATTTTTTCACCCAATCGTGATGATACTTGGTGGTAAGGACAAGTACACAAATCTGACTTGGCTCACTAAATTTTGTTCATCTAGGTTGAAGCATTCGTCTACAGTAGCAGTTTTTAATTTAAGGTTTTACTCTGTTCTCTCTTATATAGATAGATGAATTTGGAACTCTAAATCCAACATGGTTTGTAGTAGCTCATTGAAACTTGACAAAATCAAGGAGTTCTCAGTTTTGTCTCTATGGTTTTTTCCTCTTCAAGTAGCCCTAGGCACAGACTGTGGAAAAGCACTTTCATTGAGAGGGGTTGCAAAGCTTCTAAAAAATGATGAGTTTCCGAATTACCAGCAAATATTTTTTCACCCAATGTTGTTGATACGTGGTGGTGAAGATCGGTTCATAATCCCACTTGGCTCACCAAATTTTGTCCTTCTTGGTTGAATCGTTCGTCAACAGTAGCAGTTTTTATATTTAGGTTTCACTCTGTTCTCTGCTATATAGATAGATGAATTTGGAACAATAAATCCAACATGGTTTGTAGTAGCTCTTTGAAACTTCACAAAATAAAGGAGTTCTCAGTTTTGTCTCTATGGTTTGTTTCCTCTTCAAGTTGCCCTAGGCACAGACTGTGGAAAAGCACTTTCATTGAGAGGGGTTGCCAAGCTTCTAAGAAATAACGAGTTTCCGAAATACCAGCAAATATTTTTTCACCCAGTCTTCATGATACTTGGTGGTATTGATCGGTACACAAATCCCACTTGGCTCACCAAATTTTGTTCGGCTAGTTTGAAGCGTTCGTCTACTGTAACAGTTTTTATATTTACGTTTCCCTCTGTTCTCTCCTATATAGATAGGTGAATTTGGAACACTAAATCCAACATGGTTTGCAGTAGCTCTTTGAAACTTGACAAAATAAAGTAGTTCTCAGTTTTGTCTCTATGTTTTGTTTCCTGTTCAAGTAGTCCTAGGCACAGACTGTGGAAAAGCACTTTCATTGAGAGGGGTTGCCAAGCTTCTAAGAAATAACGTGTTTCCGAAATACCATCAAATATTTTTTCACCGAATCTTGATGATACTTGGTGGTAATGATCAGTACACAAATCCCACTTGGCTCACCAAATTTTGTTCTTCTAGGTTGAAGCGTTTGTTTACAGTAGCAGTTTTTATATTTAGGTTTCACTCTGTTCTCTCCTATATAGATAGATAAATTTGGAAATCTAATTCCAACATGGTTTTTCATAGCTCTTTGAAACTAGACAAAATAAAGGAGGTCTCAGTTTTGTATCTATGGATTGTTTCCTCTTTAAGTAGCCCTAGGCACTGACTGTGGAAAAGCACTTTCATTGAGAGGGGTTGCCAACATGCTCAGAAATAACGAGTTTCCAAAATACCAGCAAATATTTTTTAACCCAATCTTGATGATACTTGGTGGTAATGATCAGTACACAAATCCTACTTGGCTCCCCAAATTTTGTTCTTCTAGGTTGAAGCGTTCGTCTCCAGTAGCAGTTTTTATGTTAAGGTTTCACACTGTCTCTGCTATATAGATAGATGAATTTGGAACTCTAAATCCAACATGGTTTGTAGTGGCTCCTTGAAACTTGATAAAATAAAGGAATTCTCAGTTTTGTCTCTATGGTTTGTTTCTTCTTCAAGTAGCCCTTCGCACAGACTGGGGAAAAGCACTTTCATTGAGAGGGGTTGCCAAGCTTCTAAGAAATAACGAGTTTCCGAAATACCAGCAAATATTTTTTCACCCAATCTTGATGATACTTGGTGGTAATGACAAGTACACAAATCCCACTTGGCTCACCAAATTTTGTTCTTCTAGGTTGAAGCGTTCGTCTACAGTAGCAGTATTTATTTTTAGCTTTCACTCTGTTCTCTCCTATATTGATAAATGAATTTGGAACTCTAAATACAACATGGTTTGTAGTAGCTCTTTGAAACTTGTGAAAATAAAAGAGTCCTCAGTTTTGTCTCTATGGTTTGTTTCCCCTTCAAGTAGCCCTAGGCACAGACTGTGGAAAAGCACTTTCAGTGAGTGGGGTTGCCAATCTTCTAAGAAATAACGAGTATCTGAAATACAAGCGAATATTTTTTCACCCAATCTTGATGATACTTGGTGGTCATGATCGGTACACAAATGCCATTTGGCTCACCAATTTTTGTTTTTCTAGATTGAAGCGTTCGTCTACAGTAGCAGTTTTTATGTTTAGGTTTCACTCTGTTCTCTGCTATATAGATAGATGAATTTGGAACTCTAAATCCAGTATGGTTTGCAGTAGCTCTTTGATACTTGACAAAATAAAGTAGTTCTCAGTTTTATCTCTATGTTTTGTTACCTCTTCAAGTAGTCCTAGGCACAGACTGTGGAAAAGCACTTTCATTGAGAGGGGTTGCCAAGCTTCTAAAAATAACGAGTTTCTGAAATACCAGAAAATATTTTTTCACCGAATCTTGATGATACTTGGTGTTAATAATCAGTACACAAATCCCACTTGGCTTACCAAATTTTGTTCTTCTAGGTTGAAGCGTTCGTTTACAGTAGCAGTTTATATTTTTAGGTTTCACTCTGTTCTCACCGATATAGATAGATGAATTTGGAACTCTAAATCCAACATGGTTTGTAGAACCTCTTTGAAACTTGACAAAATAAAGGAGTTCTCAGTATTGTCTATATGGATTGATTCCTCTTCAAGTATCCCTAGGCACTGCCTGTGGAAAAGCACTTTCACTGAGAGGGGTTGCCAAGCTTCTAAGAAATAACGAGTTTCCGAAATACCAGCAAATATTTTTTCACCGAATCTTGATGATACTTGGTGGTGATGATCGGTACACAAATCCCACTTGGCTCACCAATTTTTTTTCTTCTAGTTTGAAGCGTTCGTCTACAGTAGCGGTTTTTATATTTAGGTTTCACTCTGTTCTCCTCTAAATAGATAGATGAATTTGGAACTCTAAATCCAACATGGTTTGTAGTAGCTATGTGAAACTTGACAAAATAAAAGAGTTCTCAGTTTTGTCTCTGTTGTTTGTTTCCTCTTCAAGTAGCCCTAGGCACAGACTGTGGAGAAACACTTTCATTGAGAGGGGTTGCCAAGCTTCTAAGAAATAACGAACTTCCGAAATACCAGCAAATATTTTTTTCACCCAATGTTGATTATACTTGGTGGTAATGATCAGTACACAAATCGCACTTGGCTTACCAAATTTTGTTCTTCTAGGTTGAAGCATTCGTCTACAGTAGCAGTTTTTATATTTAGGTTTCCCTCTGTTCTCTCATATATCGATAGATGAATTTGGAACTCTAAATCCAACATGGTTTGTAGTGGCTCTTTGAAACTTGACAAAATAAAGGAGGAATCAGTTTTGTCTCTATGGATTGTTTCCTCTTTAAGTATCCCTAGGCAATGACTGTGGAAAAGCACTTTCATTGAAAGGGGATGCCAAGCTTTCAATAAATTTCGAGTTTCCGAAATACCAGCAAATATTTCTTCACCCAATGTTGATGATACGTGGTCGTAATGATCATTACACAAATCCCACTTGGCTCACCAAATTTTGTTCTTCTAGGTTAAAGCATTCGTCTACAGTAGCAGTTTTTATGTTTAGGTTTCACTCTGTTCTCTGCTATATAGATAGATGAATTTGGAACTCTAAATCCAACATGGTTTGTAGTAGCTCTTTGAAACTTTTCAAAATAAAAGAGTTCTCAGTTTTGTCTCTATGGTTTGTTTCCTCTTCAAGTAGCCCTAGGCACAGACTGTGGAAAAGCACTTTCATTGAGAGGGGTTGCCAAGCTTCTAAGAAATAACGAGTTTCCAAAATATCAGGAAATATTTTTTCACCCAATCTGGATGATACTTGTTGGTAATGACAAGTACACAAATTCCACTTGGCTCACCAAATTTTGTTCTTCTTGGTTGAAGCGTTCGTCTACAGTAGCAGTTTTTATTTTTAGGTTTCACTCTGTTTTCTCCTATATAGATAGATGAATTTGGAACTCTAAATCCACCATTTTTTGTAGTAGCTCTTTGAAACTTGTCAAAATAAAAGAGTTCTCAGTTTTGTCTCTATGGTTTGTTTCCAATTCAAGTAGCCCTAGGCACAGACTGTGGAAAAGCACTTTCATTGAGAGAGGTTGCCAAGCTTCTAAGAAATAACGAGTTTCCAAAATACCAGCAAATATTTTTTCACCCAATCTTGATGATACTTGGTGGTGATGATCGGTAAACAAATCCCACTTGGCTCACCAAATTTTGTTCTTCTAGGTTGAAGCGTTCGTCTACTGTAGCAGTTTTTATATTTAGGTTTCTCTCTGTTCTCTCCTATATAGATAGATTAATTTGGAACTCTAAATCCAACATGGTTTGTAGTAGCTCTGTGAAACTTGACAAAATAAAGGAGGTCTTAGTTTTGTCTGTATGGATTGTTTCCTCTTTAAGTAGCCCTAGGCAATGACTGTGGAAAAGCACTTTCCTTGAGAGGGGTTGCCAAGCTTCCAATAAATTACGAGTTTCCGAAATACCAGCATATATTTCTTCACCCAATGTTGATGATACGTGGTGGAAATGACAACTACACAAATACCACTTGGCTCACCAAATTTTGCTCTCTTTGGGTTGAAGCGTTCGTTTACAGTAGCAGTTTTTATTTTTAGGTTTTAGTCTCTTCTCTCCTATATAGATAGATGAATTTGGAACTCTAAATCCAACATGGTTTGTAGTAGCTCTTTGAAACTTGACAATACAAAGGAGTTCTCAGTTTTGTCTCTATGATTTGTTTCCACTTCATGTAGCCCTAAGCAGAGACTGTGGAAAACCACTTTCATTGAAAGGGTTACCAAGCATCCAATAAATTACGAGTTTCCGAAATACCAGAAAATATTTTTTCACCCAATGTTTATGATACGTGGTGGTAATGACAAGTACACAAATCCCACTTGGATCAACAAATTTTGTTCTTCTAGGTTGCAGCGTTCGTTTACAGTAGCAGTTTTTGTTTTTAGGTTTCACTCTCTTCCCTACTATATAGATAGATAAATTTATAACTCTAAATCCAACATGGTTTGTAGTAGCTCTTTGAAAGTTGACAAAATAAAGGAGTTCTCAGTTTTGTCTCTATGGTTTGTTTCCTCTTCAAGTAGACCTAGGCACTGACTGTGGAAAAGCACTTTCATTGAGAGGGTTGCCAAGCTTCTAAGAAATAATGAGTTTCCGAAATACCAGCAAATATTTTTTCACCGAATGTTGATGATACTTGGTGGTAATGATCAGTACACAAAACCCACTTGGCTCACCAAATTTTGTTCTTCTTGGTTGAATCGTTCGTCTACAGTAGCAGTTTTTATATTTAGGTTTCACTCTGTTCTCTCCTATATAGATAGATGAATTTGGAATTCAAAATTCAACATGGTGTGTAATAGCTCTTTGAAAGTTGACAAAATAAAGGAGTTCTGAGTTTTGTCTGTATGGTTTGTTTCCTCTTCAAGTAACCCTAGGCACAGACTGTGGAAAAGCAATTTCATTGAGAGGGGATGCCAAGCTTCTAAGAAATAACGAGTTTCCGAAATACCAGGAAATATTTTTTCACCCAATCTTGATGATACTTGGTGGTAATGACAAGTACACAAATCCCACTTGGCTCACCAAATTTTGTTCTTCTTGGTTGAAGCGTTCGTTTACAGTAGCAGTTTTTATTTTTAGGTTTCACTCTGTTCTCTTCTATATAGATAGATGAATTTGGAACTCTAAATCCAACATGGTTTGTAGTAGCTCTTTGAAACTTGAGAAAATAAAAGAGTTGTCAGTTTTGTCTCTGTGGTTTGTTTCCTCTTCAAGTAGCCCTAGGCACAGACTGTGGAGAAGCACTTTCATTGAGAGCGGTTGCCAACCTTCTAAGAAATAACGAGTTTCCGAAATACCAGGAAATATTTTTTAAACCAAACTTGATGATACTTGGTGGTAATGAGAAGTACACAAATCCCACTTGGCTAACCAAATTTTGTTCTTCTAGGTTGAAGCGTTCGTCTACAGTAGCAGTTTTTATATTTAGGTTTCACTCTGTTCTCTCCTAAATAGATAGATGAATTTGGAACTCTAAATCCAACATGGTTTGTAGCAGCTATTTGAAACTTGACAAAATAAAAGAGTTCTCAGTTTTGTCTCTGTGGTTTGTTTCCTCTTCAAGTAGCCCTAGGCACATACTGTGGTAAAGCACTTTAATTGAGAGCTGTTGCCAAGCTTCTAAGAAATAACGAGTTTCCGAAATACCAGCAAATATTTTTTCACCCAATCTTGATGATACTTGGTGGTTATGATCGGTAAACAAAAGCCACTTGGCTCACCAAATATTGTTCTTCTAGTTTGAAGCGTTCATCTACAGTAGCAATTTTTATATTTAGGTTTCACGCTGTTCTCTACTATATAGACAGATGAATTTGGAACTCTAAATCCTATATGGTTTGTAGTAGCTCTTTGAAACTTGACAAAATAAAGGTGTTCTCAGTTTTGTCTCTATGATTTGTTTCCGCTTCAAGTAGCCCTAAGGAGAGACTGTGGGAAAGCAGTTTCATTGAGAGGGGTTGCCAAGCTTCCAAGAAACTACGAGTTTCCGAAATACCAGCAAATATTTTTTCACCCAATCTTGATGATACTTGGTGGTAATGATCAGTACACAAATCCCATTTGGCTCACCAAATTTTGTTCTTCTAGGTTGAAGCGTTCGTCTACAGTAGCAGTTTTTTTATAGGTTTCACTCTGTTCTCTGCTAGATAGATAGATAAGTTTGGAACTCTAAATCCAACATGGTTTGTAGTAGCTCTTTGAACCTTGACAAAATAAAGGAGTTCTCAGTTTTGTCTCTATGGTTTCTTTCCTCTTCAAGTAGTCCTAGGCACAGACTGTGGAAAAGCACTTTCATTGAAAGGGGTTGCCAAGCTTCCAAGAAATTACGAGTTTCCGAAATACCAGCAAATACTTTTTCACCCAATCTTGATGATACGTGGTGGTAATGACAAGTACACAAATCCCACTTCGCTCACCAAATTTTGTTCTTCAAGGTTGAAGCGTTCGTTTACAGTAGCAGTTTTTATTTTTAGGTTTCACTATGTTCTCTCTTATATAGAGAGATGAATTTGGATCTCTAAATCCAACATGGTTTGTAGTAGCTCTTTGAAACTTGACAAAATAAAGGAGTTCTCAGTTTTGTCCCTATGGTTTGTTTCTTCTTCAAGTAGCCCTGGCACAGACTGTGGAAAAGCACTTTCATTGAGAGGGGTTGCCAATCTTCTAAGAAATAACGAATTTCCGAAATACCAGCAAATATTTTTTAACCCAATGGTGATGATACTTGTTCGTAATGATCAGCACACAAGTCCCACTTCGCTCACCAAATTCTGTTCTTCAAGGTTGAAGCCTTCGTTTACAGTAGCTGTTTTTATTTTTAGGGTTTACTCTGTTCTCTCGTACATATATAGATGAATTTGGAACTCTAAATCCAACATGGTTTGTAGTAGCTCTTTGAAACTTGACAAAATAAAGGAGTTCTCAGTTTTTTCTTTTTGATTTGTTTCTGCTTCAAGTATCCCTAAGCAGAGACTGTGGAAAAGCACTTTCATTGAGAGGGGTTGCCAAGCTTCTAAGAAAAAACGAGTTTCCGAAAAACCAGGAAATATTTTTTGACCCAATCTTGATGATACTTGGTGGTGAAGATCGGTACACAAATCCCACTTGGCTCACCAAATTTTGTTCTTCTAGGTTGAAGCGTTCGTCTACAGTAGCAGTTGTTATACATAGGTTTCACTCTGTTCTCCTATATAGATTGATGAATTTGGAACTCTAAATCCAACATGGTTTGTAGTAGCTCTTTGAAACTTGACAAAATAAAGGAGTTCTCAGTTTTCTATCTACGATTTATTTCCGCTTCATGTAGCCCTAAGCAGAGACTGTGGAAAAGCACTTTCATTGAAAGCGGTTGCCAAGCTTCCAAGAAATTACGAGTTTCCAAAATACCAGCAAATATTTTGTCACCCAATATTGCTGATACGTGGTGGTAATGATCGTTACACAAATCCCACATGGCTTACCAAATTTTGTTCTTCTAGATTGAAGCGTTCGTCTACAGTTGCAGTTTTTATATTTAGGTTTCACTCTGTTCTCTGCTATATAGATAGATGTATTTGGAACTCTAAATCCAACATGGTTTGTATTACCTTTTTGAAACTTGACAAAATAAAGGAGTTCTCAGTTTTGTCTCTATGGTTTGTTTCCTCTTCAAGTAGCCCTAGGCACAGACTGTGGAAAAGCACTTTCATTGAGAGGGGTTGCCAAGCTTCTAAGAAATAACGAGTTTCCGAAATACCAGCAAATATTTTTTCACCCAATCTTGATGATACTTGGTGGTGATGATCAGTACACAAATCCCACTTGGCTCAGGAAATTTTGTTCTTCTATGTTGAAGCGTTCGTCTACAGTAGCAATTTTTATTTTTAGGTTTCACTCTGTTCTCTCCTATATAGGTAGATGAATTGGAACTCTAAATCCAACATGGCTTGTAGTAGCTATTTCAAACTTGTCAAAATAAAAGAGTTCTCAGTTTTGTCTCTATGGTTTGTTTCCTCTTCAAGTAGCCCTAGTCACAGACTGTTGAAAAGCACTTTCATTGAGAGGGGATGCAAAGCTTCTAAGAAATAACGAGTTTCTAAAATACCAGCAAATATTTTTTCACCCAATCTTGATGATACTTGGTGGTGATGAACGGTCCACAAGTCCCACTTGGCTCACCAATTTTTGTTCTTCTAGTTTGAAGCGTTCGTCTACAGTAGCAGTTTTTATATTTAGGTTTCACTCTGTTCTCTCCCATATAGATAGATGAATTTGGAACTCTAAATCCAATATGGTTTGTAGTAGCTCTTTGAAACTTGACAAAGTAAAGGAGTTCTCAGAGTTGTCTCTATGATTTGTTTCCGCTTCATGTAGCCCTAAGCAGAGACTGTGGACAAGCACTTTCATTGAAAGGGGTTGCCAAGCTTCCAAGAAATTAAGAGTTTCGGAAATACCAGCAAATATTTTGTCACCGAATGTTGATGATACGTGGTGATAATGATCAGTACACAAGTCCCACTTGGCTCACCAAATATTGTTCTTCTAGTTTGAAGTGTTCGTCCACAGTAGCAGTTTTTATATTTAGGTTTCACTCTGTTCTCTGCTATATAGATAGATGAATTTGGAACTCTAAATCCAACATGGTTTGTAGTAGCTCTTTGAAACTTGACAAAATCAAGGAGTTTTCAGTTTTGTCTCTATGGATTGTTTCCTCTTCAAGTAGCCCTAGGCACAGACTGTGGAAAAGCACTTTCATTGAGAGGGGTTGCCAAGCTTCTAAGAAATAACGATTTTCCGATATACCAGCAAATATTTTTTCACCCAATCGTGATGATACTTGGTGGTAAAGACAAGTACACAAATCTGACTTGGCTCACTAAATTTTGTTCATCTAGGTTGAAGCATTCGTCTACAGTAGCAGTTTTTAATTTAAGGCTTTACTCTGTTCTCTCTTATATAGATAGATGAATTTGGAACTCTAAATCCAAAATGGTTTGTAGTAGCTCATTGAAACTTGACAAAATCAAGGAGTTCTCAGTTTTGTCTCTATGGTTTTTTCCTCTTCAAGTAGCCCTAGGCACAGACTGTGGAAAAGCACTTTCATTGAGAGGGGTTGCAAAGCTTCTAAAAAATGATGAGTTTCCGAATTACCAGCAAATATTTTTTCACCCAATGTTGTTGATACGTGGTGGTGAAGATCGGTTCACAAATCCCACTTGGCTCACCAAATTTTGTCCTTCTTGGTTGAATCGTTCGTCAACAGTAGCAGTTTTTATATTTAGGTTTCACTCTGTTCTCTGCTATATAGATAGATGAATTTGGAACAATAAATCCAACATGGTTTGTAGTAGCTCTTTGAAACTTCACAAAATAAAGGAGTTCTCAGTTTTGTCTCTATGGTTTGTTTCCTCTTCAAGTTGCCCTAGGCACAGACTGTGGAAAAGCACTTTCATTGAGAGGGGTTGCCAAGCTTCTAAGAAATAACGAGTTTCCGAAATACCAGCAAATATTTTTTCACCCAGTCTTCATGATACTTGGTGGTATTGATCGGTACACAAATCCCACTTGGCTCACCAAATTTTGTTCGGCTAGTTTGAAGCGTTCGTCTACTGTAACAGTTTTTATATTTACGTTTCCCTCTGTTCTCTCCTATATAGATAGGTGAATTTGGAACACTAAATCCAACATGGTTTGCAGTAGCTCTTTGAAACTTGACAAAATAAAGTAGTTCTCAGTTTTGTCTCTATGTTTTGTTTCCTGTTCAAGTAGTCCTAGGCACAGACTGTGGAAAAGCACTTTCATTGAGAGGGGTTGCCAAGCTTCTAAGAAATAACGTGTTTCCGAAATACCATCAAATATTTTTTCACCGAATCTTGATGATACTTGGTGGTAATGATCAGTACACAAATCCCACTTGGCTCACCAAATTTTGTTCTTCTAGGTTGAAGCGTTTGTTTACAGTAGCAGTTTTTATATTTAGGTTTCACTCTGTTCTCTCCTATATAGACAGATAAATTTGGAACTCTAATTCCAACATGGTTTTTCATAGCTCTTTGAAACTAGACAAAATAAAGGAGGTCTCAGTTTTGTATCTATGGATTGTTTCCTCTTTAAGTAGCCCTAGGCACTGACTGTGGAAAAGCACTTTCATTGAGAGGGGTTGCCAACATGCTCAGAAATAACGAGTTTCCAAAATACCAGCAAATATTTTTTAACCCAATCTTGATGATACTTGGTGGTAATGATCAGTACACAAATCCTACTTGGCTCCCCAAATTTTGTTCTTCTAGGTTGAAGCGTTCGTCTCCAGTAGCAGTTTTTATGTTAAGGTTTCACACTGTCTCTGCTATATAGATAGATGAATTTGGAACTCTAAATCCAACATGGTTTGTAGTGGCTCTTTGAAACTTGATAAAATAAAGGAATTCTCAGTTTTGTCTCTATGGTTTGTTTCTTCTTCAAGTAGCCCTTCGCACAGACTGGGGAAAAGCACTTTCATTGAGAGGGGTTGCCAAGCTTCTAAGAAATAACGAGTTTCCGAAATACCAGCAAATATTTTTTCACCCAATCTTGATGATACTTGGTGGTAATGACAAGTACACAAATCCCACTTGGCTCACCAAATTTTGTTCTTCTAGGTTGAAGCGTTCGTCTACAGTAGCAGTATTTATTTTTAGCTTTCACTCTGTTCTCTCCTATATTGATAAATGAATTTGGAACTCTAAATCCAACATGGTTTGTAGTAGCTCTTTGAAACTTGTGAAAATAAAAGAGTCCTCAGTTTTGTCTCTATGGTTTGTTTCCCCTTCAAGTAGCCCTAGGCACAGACTGTGGAAAAGCACTTTCAGTGAGTGGGGTTGCCAATCTTCTAAGAAATAACGAGTATCTGAAATACAAGCGAATATTTTTTCACCCAATCTTGATGATACTTGGTGGTCATGATCGGTACACAAATGCCATTTGGCTCACCAATTTTTGTTTTTCTAGATTGAAGCGTTCGTCTACAGTAGCAGTTTTTATGTTTAGGTTTCACTCTGTTCTCTGCTATATAGATAGATGAATTTGGAACTCTAAATCCAGTATGGTTTGCAGTAGCTCTTTGATAGATGACAAAATAAAGTAGTTCTCAGTTTTATCTCTATCTTTTGTTACCTCTTCAAGTAGTCCTAGGCACAGACTGTGGAAAAGCACTTTCATTGAGAGGGGTTGCCAAGCTTCTAAAAATAACGAGTTTCTGAAATACCAGAAAATATTTTTTCACCGAATCTTGATGATACTTGGTGTTAATAATCAGTACACAAATCCCACTTGGCTTACCTAATTTTGTTCTTCTAGGTTGAAGCGTTCGTTTACAGTAGCAGTTTATATTTTTAGGTTTCACTCTGTTCTCACCGATATAGATAGATGAATTTGGAACTCTAAATCCAACATGGTTTGTAGAACCTCTTTGAAACTTGACAAAATAAAGGAGTTCTCAGTATTGTCTATATGGATTGATTCCTCTTCAAGTATCCCTAGGCACTGCCTGTGGAAAAGCACTTTCACTGAGAGGGGTTGCCAAGCTTCTAAGAAATAACGAGTTTCCGAAATACCAGCAAATATTTTTTCACCGAATCTTGATGATACTTGGTGGTGATGATCGGTACACAAATCCCACTTGGCTCACCAATTTTTTTTCTTCTAGTTTGAAGCGTTCGTCTACAGTAGCGGTTTTTATATTTAGGTTTCACTCTGTTCTCCTCTAAATAGATAGATGAATTTGGAACTCTAAATCCAACATGGTTTGTAGTAGCTATGTGAAACTTGACAAAATAAAAGAGTTCTCAGTTTTGTCTCTGTTGTTTGTTTCCTCTTCAAGTAGCCCTAGGCACAGACTGTGGAGAAACACTTTCATTGAGAGGGGTTGCCAAGCTTCTAAGAAATAACGAACTTCCGAAATATCAGCAAATATTTTTTTCACCCAATGTTGATTATACTTGGTGGTAATGATCAGTACACAAATCGCACTTGGCTTACCAAATTTTGTTCTTCTAGGTTGAAGCATTCGTCTACAGTAGCAGTTTTTATATTTAGGTTTCCCTCTGTTCTCTCATATATCGATAGATGAATTTGGAACTCTAAATCCAACATGGTTTGTAGTGGCTCTTTGAAACTTGACAAAATAAAGGAGGAATCAGTTTTGTCTCTATGGATTGTTTCCTCTTTAAGTATCCCTAGGCAATGACTGTGGAAAAGCACTTTCATTGAAAGGGGATGCCAAGCTTTCAATAAATTTCGAGTTTCCGAAATACCAGCAAATATTTCTTCACCCAATGTTGATGATACGTGGTGGTAATGATCATTACACAAATCCCACTTGGCTCACCAAATTTTGTTCTTCTAGGTTAAAGCATTCGTCTACAGTAGCAGTTTTTATGTTTAGGTTTCACTCTGTTCTCTGCTATATAGATAGATGAATTTGGAACTCTAAATCCAACATGGTTTGTAGTAGCTCTTTGAAACTTTTCAAAATAAAAGAGTTCTCAGTTTTGTCTCTATGGTTTGTTTCCTCTTCAAGTAGCCCTAGGCACAGACTGTGGAAAAGCACTTTCATTGAGAGGGGTTGCCAAGCTTCTAAGAAATAACGAGTTTCCAAAATATCAGGAAATATTTTTTCACCCAATCTGGATGATACTTGTTGGTAATGACAAGTACACAAATTCCACTTGGCTCACCAAATTTTGTTCTTCTTGGTTGAAGCGTTCGTCTACAGTAGCAGTTTTTATTTTTAGGTTTCACTCTGTTTTCTCCTATATAGATAGATGAATTTGGAACTCTAAATCCACCATTTTTTGTAGTAGCTCTTTGAAACTTGTCAAAATAAAAGAGTTCTCAGTTTTGTCTCTATGGTTTGTTTCCAATTCAAGTAGCCCTAGGCACAGACTGTGGAAAAGCACTTTCATTGAGAGAGGTTGCCAAGCTTCTAAGAAATAACGAGTTTCCGAAATACCAGCAAATATTTTTTCACCCAATCTTGATGATACTTGGTGGTGATGATCGGTAAACAAATCCCACTTGGCTCACCAAATTTTGTTCTTCTAGGTTGAAGCGTTCGTCTACTGTAGCAGTTTTTATATTTAGGTTTCTCTCTGTTCTCTCCTATATAGATAGATTAATTTGGAACTCTAAATCCAACATGGTTTGTAGTAGCTCTGTGAAACTTGACAAAATAAAGGAGGTCTTAGTTTTGTCTGTATGGATTGTTTCCTCTTTAAGTAGCCCTAGGCAATGACTGTGGAAAAGCACTTTCCTTGAGAGGGGTTGCCAAGCTTCCAATAAATTACGAGTTTCCGAAATACCAGCATATATTTCTTCACCCAATGTTGATGATACGTGGTGGAAATGACAACTACACAAATACCACTTGGCTCACCAAATTTTGCTCTCTTTGGGTTGAAGCGTTCGTTTACAGTAGCAGTTTTTATTTTTAGGTTTTAGTCTCTTCTCTCCTATATAGATAGATGAATTTGGAACTCTAAATCCAACATGGTTTGTAGTAGCTCTTTGAAACTTGACAATACAAAGGAGTTCTCAGTTTTGTCTCTATGATTTGTTTCCACTTCATGTAGCCCTAAGCAGAGACTGTGGAAAACCACTTTCATTGAAAGGGTTACCAAGCATCCAATAAATTACGAGTTTCCGAAATACCAGCAAATATTTTTTCACCCAATGTTTATGATACGTGGTGGTAATGACAAGTACACAAATCCCACTTGGATCAACAAATTTTGTTCTTCTAGGTTGCAGCGTTCGTTTACAGTAGCAGTTTTTGTTTTTAGGTTTCACTCTCTTCTCTACTATATAGATAGATAAATTTGGAACTCTAAATCCAACATGGTTTGTAGTAGCTCTTTGAAAGTTGACAAAATAAAGGAGTTCTCAGTTTTGTCTCTATGGTTTGTTTCCTCTTCAAGTAGACCTAGGCACTGACTGTGGAAAAGCACTTTCATTGAGAGGGTTGCCAAGCTTCTAAGAAATAATGAGTTTCCGAAATACCAGCAAATA
Organism: Callospermophilus lateralis; assembly: GCF_048772815.1. Classification (NCBI taxonomy): domain Eukaryota; kingdom Metazoa; phylum Chordata; class Mammalia; order Rodentia; family Sciuridae; genus Callospermophilus; species Callospermophilus lateralis. The sequence goes on from NW_027515440.1 coordinate 55,571, forward strand.
TTTTTTCACCGAATGTTGATGATACTTGGTGGTAATGATCAGTACACAAAACCCACTTGGCTCACCAAATTTTGTTCTTCTTGGTTGAATCGTTCGTCTACAGTAGCAGTTTTTATATTTAGGTTTCACTCTGTTCTCTCCTATATAGATAGATGAATTTGGAATTCAAAATTCAACATGGTGTGTAATAGCTCTTTGAAAGTTGACAAAATAAAGGAGTTCTGAGTTTTGTCTGTATGGTTTGTTTCCTCTTCAAGTAACCCTAGGCACAGACTGTGGAAAAGCAATTTCATTGAGAGGGGATGCCAAGCTTCTAAGAAATAACGAGTTTCCGAAATACCAGGAAATATTTTTTCACCCAATCTTGATGATACTTGGTGGTAATGACAAGTACACAAATCCCACTTGGCTCACCAAATTTTGTTCTTCTTGGTTGAAGCGTTCGTTTACAGTAGCAGTTTTTATTTTTAGGTTTCACTCTGTTCTCTTCTATATAGATAGATGAATTTGGAACTCTAAATCCAACATGGTTTGTAGTAGCTCTTTGAAACTTGAGAAAATAAAAGAGTTGTCAGTTTTGTCTCTGTGGTTTGTTTCCTCTTCAAGTAGCCCTAGGCACAGACTGTGGAGAAGCACTTTCATTGAGAGCGGTTGCCAACCTTCTAAGAAATAACGAGTTTCCGAAATACCAGGAAATATTTTTTAAACCAAACTTGATGATACTTGGTGGTAATGAGAAGTACACAAATCCCACTTGGCTAACCAAATTTTGTTCTTCTAGGTTGAAGCGTTCGTCTACAGTAGCAGTTTTTATATTTAGGTTTCACTCTGTTCTCTCCTAAATAGATAGATGAATTTGGAACTCTAAATCCAACATGGTTTGTAGCAGCTATTTGAAACTTGACAAAATAAAAGAGTTCTCAGTTTTGTCTCTGTGGTTTGTTTCCTCTTCAAGTAGCCCTAGGCACATACTGTGGTAAAGCACTTTGATTGAGAGCTGTTGCCAAGCTTCTAAGAAATAACGAGTTTCCGAAATACCAGCAAATATTTTTTCACCCAATCTTGATGATACTTGGTGGTTATGATCGGTAAACAAAAGCCACTTGGCTCACCAAATATTGTTCTTCTAGTTTGAAGCGTTCATCTACAGTAGCAATTTTTATATTTAGGTTTCACGCTGTTCTCTACTATATAGACAGATGAATTTGGAACTCTAAATCCTATATGGTTTGTAGTAGCTCTTTGAAACTTGACAAAATAAAGGTGTTCTCAGTTTTGTCTCTATGATTTGTTTCCGCTTCAAGTAGCCCTAAGGAGAGACTGTGGGAAAGCAGTTTCATTGAGAGGGGTTGCCAAGCTTCCAAGAAACTACGAGTTTCCGAAATACCAGCAAATATTTTTTCACCCAATCTTGATGATACTTGGTGGTAATGATCAGTACACAAATCCCATTTGGCTCACCAAATTTTGTTCTTCTAGGTTGAAGCGTTCCTCTACAGTAGCAGTTTTTTTATAGGTTTCACTCTGTTCTCTGCTATATAGATAGATAAGTTTGGAACTCTAAATCCAACATGGTTTGTAGTAGCTCTTTGAACCTTGACAAAATAAAGGAGTTCTCAGTTTTGTCTCTATGGTTTCTTTCCTCTTCAAGTAGTCCTAGGCACAGACTGTGGAAAAGCACTTTCATTGAAAGGGGTTGCCAAGCTTCCAAGAAATTACGAGTTTCCGAAATACCAGCAAATACTTTTTCACCCAATCTTTATGATACGTGGTGGTAATGACAAGTACACAAATCCCACTTCGCTCACCAAATTTTGTTCTTCAAGGTTGAAGCGTTCGTTTACAGTAGCAGTTTTTATTTTTAGGTTTCACTATGTTCTCTCTTATATAGAGAGATGAATTTGGAACTCTAAATCCAACATGGTTTGTAGTAGCTCTTTGAAACTTGACAAAATAAAGGAGTTCTCAGTTTTGTCCCTATGGTTTGTTTCTTCTTCAAGTAGCCCTGGCACAGACTGTGGAAAAGCACTTTCATTGAGAGGGGTTGCCAATCTTCTAAGAAATAACGAATTTCCGAAATACCAGCAAATATTTTTTAACCCAATGGTGATGATACTTGTTCGTAATGATCAGCACACAAGTCCCACTTCGCTCACCAAATTCTGTTCTTCAAGGTTGAAGCCTTCGTTTACAGTAGCTGTTTTTATTTTAGGGTTTACTCTGTTCTCTCGTAGATATATAGATGAATTTGGAACTCTAAATCCAACATGGTTTGTAGTAGCTCATTGAAACTTGACAAAATAAAGGAGTTCTCAGTTTTTTCTTTATGATTTGTTTCTGCTTCAAGTATCCCTAAGCAGAGACTGTGGAAAAGCACTTTCATTGAGAGGGGTTGCCAAGCTTCTAAGAAAAAACGAGTTTCCGAAAAACCAGGAAATATTTTTTGACCCAATCTTGATGATACTTGGTGGTGAAGATCGGTACACAAATCCCACTTGGCTCACCAAATTTTGTTCTTCTAGGTTGAAGCGTTCGTCTACAGTAGCAGTTGTTATACATAGGTTTCACTCTGTTCTCCTATATAGATTGATGAATTTGGAACTCTAAATCCAACATGGTTTGTAGTAGCTCTTTGAAACTTGACAAAATAAAGGAGTTCTCAGTTTTCTATCTACGATTTATTTCCGCTTCATGTAGCCCTAAGCAGAGACTGTGGAAAAGCACTTTCATTGAAAGCGGTTGCCAAGCTTCCAAGAAATTACGAGTTTCCGAAATACCAGCAAATATTTTGTCACCCAATATTGCTGATACGTGGTGGTAATGATCGTTACACAAATCCCACATGGCTTACCAAATTTTGTTCTTCTAGATTGAAGCGTTCGTCTACAGTTGCAGTTTTTATATTTAGGTTTCACTCTGTTCTCTGCTATATAGATAGATGTATTTGGAACTCTAAATCCAACATGGTTTGTATTACCTTTTGAAACTTGACAAAATAAAGGAGTTCTCAGTTTTGTCTCTATGGTTTGTTTCCTCTTCAAGTAGCCCTAGGCACAGACTGTGGAAAAGCACTTTCATTGAGAGGGGTTGCCAAGCTTCTAAGAAATAACGAGTTTCCGAAATACCAGCAAATATTTTTTCACCCAATCTTGATGATACTTGGTGGTGATGATCAGTACACAAATCCCACTTGGCTCAGGAAATTTTGTTCTTCTATGTTGAAGCATTCGTCTACATTAGCAATTTTTATTTTTAGGTTTCACTCTGTTCTCTCCTATATAGGTAGATGAATTGGAACTCTAAATCCAACATGGCTTGTAGTAGCTATTTCAAACTTGTCAAAATAAAAGAGTTCTCAGTTTTGTCTCTATGGTTTGTTTCCTCTTCAAGTAGCCCTAGTCACAGACTGTTGAAAAGCACTTTCATTGAGAGGGGATGCAAAGCTTCTAAGAAATAACGAGTTTCTAAAATACCAGCAAATATTTTTTCACCCAATCTTGATGATACTTGGTGGTGATGAACGGTCCACAAGTCCCACTTGGCTCACCAATTTTTGTTCTTCTAGTTTGAAGCGTTCGTCTACAGTAGCAGTTTTTATATTTAGGTTTCACTCTGTTCTCTCCTATATAGATAGATGAATTTGGAACTCTAAATCCAATATGGTTTGTAGTAGCTCTTTGAAACTTGACAAAATAAAATAGTTCTCAATTTTGTCTCTATGTTTTGTTTCCTCTTCAAGTAGTCCTAGGCACAGACTGTGGAAAAGCACTTTCATTGAGAGGGGTTGCCAAGCTTCTAAGAAATAACGAGTTTCTGAAATACCAGCAAATACTTTTTCACCGAATCTTGATGATACTTGGTGGTAATGATCAGTACATAAATCCCACTGGCTTACCAAATTTTGTTCTTCTAGTTTGAAGCGTTCGTTTACAGTAGCAGTTTTTATTTTTAGGTTTTACTCTGTTCTCTCCTATATAGATAGATGAATTTGGAACTCTAAATCCAACATGGTTTGGAGTAGCTCATTGAAACTTGACAAAATAAAGGAGTTCTCAGTTTTGTGTCTATGATTTGTTTCCACTTCAAGTAGCCCTAAGCAGAGACTGTGGAAAAGACTTTCAATGAGAGGGGTTTCCAAGCTTCTAAGAAGTAACGAGTTTCCGAATTATTAGCAAATATTTTTTCACCCAATCTTGATGATACTTGGTGGTGAAGATCGGTACACAAATCCCACTTGGCTCACCAAATTTTGTTCTTCTAGGTTGAAGCATTCGTCTACAGTAGCCGTTTTTATATTTAGGTTTCACTCTGTTCTCTCCTATATAGATAGATGAATTTGGAACTCTACAACCAATATGGTTTGTAGTAGCTCTTTGAAACTTGACAAAATATAGGAGTTCTCAGTTTTGTCTCTATTATTTGTTTGCGCTTCAAGTAGCCCTAAGCATAGACTGTGGGAAAGCACTTTCATTGAGAGGTGTTGCCAAGCTTCCAAGAAATTACGAGTTTCCGAAATACCAGCAAATATTTTTTCACCCAATCTTGATGATACGTGGTGGTAATGACAAGTCCACAAATCCCACGTGGCTCACTAAATTTTGTTCTTCTAGGTTGAAGCGTTCGTTTACAGTAGCAGTTTTTATTTTTAGGTTTCACTCTGTTCTCTCCTATATAGATAGATGAATTTGGAACTCTAAATCCAATATGGTTTGTAGTAGCTCTTTGAAACTTGACAAATTAAAGGAGTTCTCAGTATTGTCTCTATGGTTTGTTTCCTCTTCAAGTACCCCTAGGAATAGACTGTGGAAAAGCAATTTCATTGAGTGGGGTTGCCAAGCTTCTAAGAAATAACGAGTTTCAAAATACCAGCAAATATTTTCTCACGCAATCTTGATGACACTTGGTGGTAATGATCAGTACACAAATCCCACTTAGCTCACCAAATTTTGTTCTTCTAGGTTGAAGCGTTCGTCTACAGTAGCAATTTTTATATTTAGATTTCACTCTGTTCTCTCCTATATAGATAGATGAATTTGGAACTCTAAATCCAACGTGGTTTGTAGTAGCTCTTTGAAACTTTACAAAATAAAGGAGTTCTCAGTTTTGTCTCAATTAATTGTTTCCTCTTCAAGTAGCCCTAGGCACTGACTGTGGAAAAGCACTTTCATTGAGAGGGGATGCCAAGCTTCGAAGAAATAACGAGTTTCAAAATTACCAGCAAATATTTTTTCACCCAATCTTGATGATATTTGGTGGTGAAGATCGGTACACAAATCCCACTTGGCTCACCAAATTTTGTTTTCTAGGTTGAAGCGTTCGTCTACAACAGCAATTTTTATATTTAGGTTTCACTCTGTTCTCTTCTCTATAGATAGATGAATTTGGAAATCTAAATCCAATATGGTTTGCAGTAGCTCTTTGAAACTTGACAAAATAAAATAGTTCTCAGTTTTGTCTCTATGTTTTGTTTCTTCTTCACTAGTCCTAGGCACAGACTGTGGAAAAGCACTTTCATTGAGAGGGGTTGCCCAGCTTCTAAGAAAAAACGAGTTTCTGAAATACCAGCAAATACTTTTTCACCGAATCTTGATGATACTTGGTGGTAATGATTAGTACATAAATCCCACTGGCTTACCAAATTTTGTTCTTCTAGGTTGAAGCGTTCGTTTACAGTAGCATTTTTTATTTTTAGGTTTCACTCTGTTCTCTCCTATATACGTAGATGAATTTGGAACTCTAAATCCAACATGGCTTGTAGTAGCTCTTTGAAACTTGTCAAAATAAAAGAGTTCTCAGTTTTGTCTCTATGGTTTGTTTCCTCTTCAAGTAGCCCCAGGCACAAACGGTGGAAAAGCACTTTCATTGAGAGGGGTTGCCAAGCTTCTAAGAAATAACGAGTTTCTGAAATACCAGCAAATATTTTTTCACCCAATCTTGATGGTACTTGGTGGTGATGAACGGTCCACAAATCCCACTTGGCCCACCAATTTTTGTTCTTCTAGTTTGAAGCGTTCGTCTACAGTAGCAGTTTTTATATTTAGGTTTCACTCTGTTCTCTCCTATAATTAGATGAATTTGGACCTCTAAATCCAATATGGTTTGCAGTAGCTCTTTGAAACTTGACAAAATAAAATAGTTCTCAGTTTTGTCTCTATGTTTTGTGTCCTATTCAAGTAGTCCTAGGCACAGACTGTGGAAAAGCACTTTCATTTAGAGGGGTTGCAAAGCTTCTAAGAAATAACGAGTTTCTGAAATACCAGCAAATACTTTTTCACCGAATCTTGATGATACTTGGTGGTAATGATCAGTACATAAATCCCACTGGCTTACCAAATTTTGTTCTTCTAGGTTGAAGCGTTCGTTTACAGTAGCAGTTTTTATGTTTAGGTTTCACTTTGTTCTCTCCTATATAGATAGATGAATTTGGAACTCTAAATCCAACATGGTTTGTAGTAGCTTTTTGAAACTTGACAAAATAAAGGAGTTCTCAGTTTTGTCTCTATGATTTGTTTTCGCTTCAAGTAGCCCTAAGCAGAGACTGTGGAAAAGCACTTTTATTGAGAGGGGTTGCCAAGCTTCTAAGAAATAACGAGTTTCCGAAATACCAGTAAATATTTTTTCACGCTGTCTTTATGACACATGGTGGTAATGATCACTACACAAAACCCACTAGGCTCACCAAATTTTGTTCTTCTATGTTGAAGCTTTCGTCTACAGTAGCAGTTTTTATATTTAGGTTTCACTCTGTCTCTTCTATATAGATAGATGAATTTGGAATTCTATATCCAATATGGTTTGTAGTAGCTCTTTGAAACTTGACAAAGTAAAGGAGTTTTCAGTTTTGTCTCTATTATTTGTTTCCGCTTCATTTAGCCCTAAGCAGAGACTATGGAAAAGGACTTCCTTTGAAAGTGATTGCCAAACTTCCAAGAAATTACAAGTTTTCCAAATACCAGCAAATATTTTTTCACCGAATCTTGATGATACTTGGTGGTGATGATCGGTACACAAATCCAACTTGGCTCACCAAATTTTGTTCTTCTAGGTTGAAGCGTTCCTCTACTGTAGCAGTTTTTATATTTAGGATTTCCTCTGTTCTCTCCTAAATAGATAGATGAATTTGGAACTCTAAATACAACATGGTTTGCAGTAGCTCTTTGAAACTTGACAAAATAAAGTAGTTCTCAGTTTTGTCTTTATGTTTTGTTTCCTCTTCAAGTAGTCCTATTTCACAGACTGTGGAAAAGTTCTTTCATTGAGAGGGGTTGCCAAGCTTCTAAGAAATAACGAGTTTCCGAAATACGAGCAAATATTTTTTCACCCAATCTTGATAATACTTGGTGTTGATGATCGGTACACAAATCCCACTTGGCTCACCAAATTTTGTTCTTCTAGGTTGAAGCGTTTGTCTACATTAGCAGTTTTTATTTTTAGGTTTCACTCTGTTCTCTCCTATATAGACAGATGAATTTGGAACTCTAATTCCAATATTGTTTGTAGTAGTTCTTTGAAACTTGACAAAATAAAGGAGTTCTCGGTTTTGTCTCTATGATTTGTTTCCGTTTCAAGTAGCCCTAAGCAGAGACTGTGGAAAAGCACTTTCATTGAGAGGGGTTGCCACGCTTCCAAGATATTACGAGTTTCCGAAATACTGGCAAATAGTTTTTCACCCAATCTTGATGATACTTGTTGGTAATGATCGGTACACAAATCCCACTTGGCTCACCAAATTTTGTTCTTCTAGGTTGATGCGTTCGTGTACAGTAGCAGTTTTTATATTTAGGTTTCACTCTGTTCTCTCCTATATACATAGATGAATTTGGAACTCTAAATCCAACATGGTTTGAAGTATCTCTTTGAAACTTGACAAAATAAAGGAGTTCTCAGTTTTGTCTCTATGGATTGTTTCCTCTTCAAGTAGCCCTAGGCACTGACTGTGGAAAAGCACTTTCATTGAGAGGGGTTGCCAAGCTTCTAGGAAATAACGAGTTTCCGAATTACCAGCAAATATTATTTCACCCACTCTTGATGATACTTGGTGGTGAAGATCGGTACACAAATCCCACTTGGCTCACCAAATTTTGTTCTTCTATGTTGAACCGTTCGTTTACAGTAGCAATTTATATATTTAGGTTTCACTCTGTCTCTCCTGTATAGATAGAAGAATTTGGAATTCTAAATCCAATATGGTTTGTAGTAGCTCTTTGAAACTTGACAAGTAAAGGAGTTCTCAGTTTTGTCTCTATTATTTGTTTCCGCTTCATGTAGCCCTAAGCAGAGACTATGGAAAAGGACTTTCATTGAAAGAGATTGCCAAACTTCCAAGAAATTACGAGTTTCCCAAATACCAGCAAATATTTTTTTCACCCAATGTTGATGATACGTGGTGGTAATGATCATTACACAAATCTCACTTGGCTCACCAAATTTTGTTCTTCTAGGTTGAAGCGTTCGTCTACAGTTGCAGTATTTATATTTAGGTTTCACTCTGTTCTCTGCTATATAGATAGATGAATTTGGAACTCTAAATCCAACATGGTTTGTAGAGGGTCTTTGAAACTTGACAAAATAAAGGAGTTCTCAGTTTTGTCTCTATGGTTTGTTTCCTCTTCAAGTAGCCCCAGGCACAAACGGTGGAAAAGCACTTTCATTGAGAGGGTTTGCCAAGCTTCCCAGAAATTACGAGTTTCTGAAATACCAGCAAATATTTTTTCACCCAATCTTGATGATACTTGGTGGTAATGATCGGTACACAAATTCCACTTGACTCACCAAATATTGTTCTTCTAGGTTGATGCGTTGTTTTTCAGTAGCAGTTTTTATTTTTAGCTATCACTCTGTTCTCTCCTATATAGATAGTTGAATTTGGAACTCTAAATCCAACATGGTTTGTAGTAGCTCTTTGAAAATTGACAAAATAAAAGAGTTCTCAGTTTTGTCTCTATGGTTTGTTTCCTCTTCAAGTAGCCCAGGCACACACTGTAAAAAAGCACTTTCATTGAGAGGGGTTTCCAAGCTTCTAAGAAATAACGAGTTTCTGAAATAGCAGCAAATATTTTTTCACCCAATCTTGATGATACTTGGTGGTAAGGACAAGTACACAAATCCCACTTGGCTCACCTAATTTTGTTCTTCTAGGTTGAAGCGTTCGTCTACAGTAGCAGTTTTTATTTTTAGGTTTTACTCTGTTCTCTCCTATATAGATAGATGAATTTGGAACTCTAAATCCAACATGGTTTGAAGTAGCTCTTTGAAACTTGACAAAATAAAGGAGTTCTCAGTTTTGTCTCTATGATTTGTTTCCACTTCAAGTAGCCCTAAGCAGAGACTGTGGAAAAGCACTTTCAATGAGAGGGGTTTCCAAGCTTCTAAGAAATAACGAGTTTCAGAATTACCAGCAAATATTTTTTTCACCCAATCTTGATGATACTTGGTGGTAATGATCACTACACAAATCCCACTTGGCTCACCAAATTTTGTTCTTCTATGTTGAAGCGTTCGTCTACAGTAGCAGTATATATATTTAGGTTTCACACTGTCTCTCCTATATAGATAGATGAATTTGGAATTCAAAATCAAATATGGTTAATCGTAGCTCTTTGAAACTTGACAAAGTAAAGGAGTTCTCAGTTTTGTCTCTATTATTTGTTTCCGCTTCATGTAGTCCTAAGCAGAGACTATGGAAAAGCACTTTCATTGAAAGTGATTGCCAAACTTCCAAGAAATTACGAGTTTCCCAAATACCAGCAAATATTTTTTTCACCCAATGTTGATGATACGTGGTGGTAATGATCGTTACACATATCTCACTTGGCTCACCAAATTTTGTTTTTCTAGGTTGAAGCGTTCGTCTACAATAGCAATTTTTATATTTAGGTTTCACTCTGTTCTCTCCTATATAGATAGATGAATTTGGAACTCTAAATCCAACATGGTTTGTAGTAGCTCTTTGAAACTTGACAAAATAAAGGAGTTCTCAGTTTTGTCTCTATGATTTGTTTCCGCTTCAAGTAGTCCTAAGCAGTGACTGTGGAAAAGCACTTTCATTGAGAGGGGTTGCCAAGCTTCCAAGTAATTACGACTTTCCGAAATACCAGCAAATATTTTTTCACCCAATCTTGATGATACTTGGTGGCAATCATCAGTACACAAATCCCATTTGGCTTACCAAATTTTCATCTTCTAGGTTGAAGCGTTCGTCTACAGTACCAGTTTATATGTTTAGGTTTCACTCTTTTCTCTCGTATATAGATAGATGAATTTGGAATTCTAAATCCAACATGGTTTGTAGTGGCTCTTTGAAACTTGACAAAATAAAGGAGTTCTCAGTTTTGTCTCTATGGTTTGTTTCCTCCTCAAGTAGCCCAAGGCAAAAACGGTCGAAAAGCACTTTCATTGAGAATTGTTGCCAAGCTTCCAAGAAATTACGAGTTTGGGAAATACCAGCAAATATTTTTTCACAAAATCTTGATGATACTTGGTGTTAATGATCGGTACACAAATCCCACTTGACTCACCAAATTTTGTTCTTCTAGGTTGAAGCGTTCGTCTACTGTAGCAGTTTTTATATTTAGGTTTCACTCTGTTCTCTCCTATATAGATAGATGAATTTGGAACTCTAAATTCAACATGGTTTGTAGTAGCTCTTTGAAACTTGACAAAATACAGGAGTTCTCAGTTTTGTCTCTATGATTTGTTTCCGTTTCAAGTAGCCCTAAGCAGAGACTGTGGAAAAGCACTTTCATTGATAGGGGTTGCCAAGCTTCTAAGAAATCACGAGTTTCCGAATTACCAGCAAATATTTTTTCACCCAACTTGATGATACTTGGTGGTGAAGATCGGCACACAAATCCCACCTGGCTCACCAAATTTTGTTCTTCTAGGTTGAAGCGTTCGTCTACTGTAGCAGTTTTTATATTTAGGTTTCACTCTGTTCTCTCCTATATAGATAGATGAATTTGTAACTCTAAATCCCATATGGTTTGTAGTAGCCCTTTGAAACTTGACAAAATAAAGGAGTTCTCAGTTTTGTCTCTATGATTTGTTTTCGCTTCAAGTAGCCCTAAGCAGAGACTGTGGAAAAGCACTTTCATTGAGAGGGGTTGCCAAGCTTCCAAGAAGTTAAGAGTTTCCGAAATACCAGCAAATATTTTTTCATCCAATCTTGATGATACGTGGTGGTAATGACAAGTCCACAAATCCCACTTGCCTCACCCAATTTTATTGTTCTAGGTTGAAGCGTTCGTCTACAGTAGCAGTTTTTAAATTTAGGTTTCACTCTGTTCTCTCCTACATGGATAGATGAATTTGGAACTCTAAATTCAACATGGTTTGTAGTAGCTGTTTCAAACTTGGCAAAATAAAGGAGTTCTCAGTTTTGTCTCTATGGTTTGTTTCCTCTTCAAGTAGCCCTAGGCACAGACTGTGGAAAAGCAATTTCATTGAGAGCGGTTGCCAAGCTTCTAAGAAATAACGAGTTTCCCAAATACCAGCAAATATTTTTTCAAACAATCTTGATGATACTTGGTGGTGATGATCAGTACACAAATCCCACTTCGCTCACAAAATTATGTTCTTCTAGATTGAAGCGTTCGTCTACAGTAGCAATTTTTATATTTAGGTTTCACTCTATTCTTTCTTATATAGATAGATGAATTTGGAACTCTAAATCCAACATGGTTTGTAGTAGCTCTTTGAAACTTGGCAAAATAAAGGAGTTCTCAATTTTGTCTCTATGGTGTGTTTCCTCTTCAAGTACCCCTAGGAACAGACTGTGGAAAAGCACTTTCATTGAGTGGGGTTGCCAAGCTTCTAAGAAATAACGAGTTTCCGAATTACCAGCAAATATTTATTCACCCAATCTTCATGATACTTGGTGGTAATGATCAGTACACAAATCCCACTTGACTCACCAAATTTTGTTCTTCTATGTTGAAGCGTTCATTTTAAGTAGCAGTTTTTATATTTAGGTTTCACTCTGTTCTCTCCTATATGGATAGATGAATTTGGAACTCTAAATCCAACATGGTTTGTAGTAGCTCTTTGAAACTTGACAAAATACAGGAGTTCTCAGTTTTGTCTCTATGGTTTGTTTCCTCTTCAAGTAGCCCCAGGCACAAACGGTGGAAAAGCACTTTCATTGAGAGGGGTTGCCAAGCTTCTAAGAAATAACGAGTTTCTGAAATACCAGCAAATATTTTTTCACCCAATCTTGATGGTACTTGGTGGTGATGAACGGTCCACAAATCCCACTTGGCCCACCAATTTTTGTTCTTCTAGTTTGAAGCGTTCGTCTACAGTAGCAGTTTTTATATTTAGGTTTCACTCTGTTCTCTCCTATAATTAGATGAATTTGGACCTCTAAATCCAATATGGTTTGCAGTAGCTCTTTGAAACTTGACAAAATAAAATAGTTCTCAGTTTTGTCTCTATGTTTTGTGTCCTATTCAAGTAGTCCTAGGCACAGACTGTGGAAAAGCACTTTCATTTAGAGGGGTTGCAAAGCTTCTAAGAAATAACGAGTTTCTGAAATACCAGCAAATACTTTTTCACCGAATCTTGATGATACTTGGTGGTAATGATCAGTACATAAATCCCACTGGCTTACCAAATTTTGTTCTTCTAGGTTGAAGCGTTCGTTTACAGTAGCAGTTTTTATGTTTAGGTTTCACTTTGTTCTCTCCTATATAGATAGATGAATTTGGAACTCTAAATCCAACATGGTTTGTAGTAGCTTTTTGAAACTTGACAAAATAAAGGAGTTCTCAGTTTTGTCTCTATGATTTGTTTTCGCTTCAAGTAGCCCTAAGCAGAGACTGTGGAAAAGCACTTTTATTGAGAGGGGTTGCCAAGCTTCTAAGAAATAACGAGTTTCCGAAATACCAGTAAATATTTTTTCACGCTGTCTTTATGACACATGGTGGTAATGATCACTACACAAAACCCACTAGGCTCACCAAATTTTGTTCTTCTATGTTGAAGCTTTCGTCTACAGTAGCAGTTTTTATATTTAGGTTTCACTCTGTCTCTTCTATATAGATAGATGAATTTGGAATTCTATATCCAATATGGTTTGTAGTAGCTCTTTGAAACTTGACAAAGTAAAGGAGTTTTCAGTTTTGTCTCTATTATTTGTTTCCGCTTCATTTAGCCCTAAGCAGAGACTATGGAAAAGGACTTCCTTTGAAAGTGATTGCCAAACTTCCAAGAAATTACAAGTTTTCCAAATACCAGCAAATATTTTTTCACCGAATCTTGATGATACTTGGTGGTGATGATCGGTACACAAATCCAACTTGGCTCACCAAATTTTGTTCTTCTAGGTTGAAGCGTTCCTCTACTGTAGCAGTTTTTATATTTAGGTTTCACTCTGTTCTCTCCTATATGGATAGATGAATTTGGAACTCTAAATCCAACATGGTTTGTAGTAGCTCTTTCAAACTTGACAAAATAAAGGAGTTCTCAGTTTTGTCTCTATGGTTTGTTTCCTCTTCAATAGCCTTAGGCACAAACTGTGGAAAAGCACTTTCAGTGAGTGGGGTTGCCAAGCTTATAAGAAATAACGAGTTTCCGAATTACCAGCAAATATTAATTCACCCAATCTTGATGATACTTGGTGGTGAAGATCGGTACACAAATCCCACTTGGCTCACCAAATTTTGTTCTTTTAGTTTGAAGCGTTCGTCTACAGTATCAGTTTTTATATTTAGGTTTCACTCTGTTCTCTCCTATATAGATAGATGAATTTGGAACTCTAAATCCAATATGGTTTGTAGTAGCTCTTTGAAACTTGAAAAAATAAAGGAGTTCTCAGTTTTTTCTCTATGGTTTGTTTCCTCTTCAAGTAGCCCCAGGCACAAACGGAGGAAAAGCACTTTCATTGAGAGTGGTTGCCAAGCTTCCAAGAAATTACGAGTTTCCGAAATACCAGCAAATATTTTTTTCACCCAATCTTGATGATACTTGGTGGTAATGATCAGTTCACAAATCCCACTTGGATCACCAAATTTTGTTCTTCTTGATGAAGCGTTCGTCTACAGTAGCAGTTTTTATGTTTAGGTTTCACTCTGTTCTCTGCTATATAGCTAGACGAATTTAGAACTCTAAATCCAACATGGTTTGTAGTGGCTCTTTGAAACTTGACAAAATGAAGGAGTTCTCTGTTTTGTCTCTATGGTTTGTTTCCTCTTCAAGTAGCCCTAGGCACCGAGGGTGGATACGCACTTTCATTGAGAGGGGTTGCAAACTTCCAAGAAATTACGAGTTTTCGAAATACCAGCAAATATTTTTTCACCCAATCTTGATGGTACATAGTGTTTTCGATCGGTACACAAATCCCACTTGACTCACCAAATTTTGTTCTTCTAGGTTGAAGCGTTCGTCTACAGTAGCAGTTTTTATATTTAGGTTTCACTCTGGTCTCTCCTATATAGATAGATGAATTTGGAACTCTAAATCCAATATGGTTTGTAGTAGCTCTTTGAAACTTCAAACAATAAAGGAGTTCTCAGTTTTGTCTCTATGGTTTGTTTCCTCTTCAAGTACCCCTAGGAACAGACTCTGGAAAAGCACTTTCATTTAGTGGGGTTGCCAAGCTTCTAAGAAATAACGAGTTTCCGAAATACCAGCAAATATTTTTTCACGCAATCTTGATGACACTTGGTGGTAATGATCAGTACACAAATCCCACTTGGCTCACCAAATTTTCTTCTTCTAGGTTGAAGCGTTCGTCTACAGTAGCAGTTTTTATATTTAGGTTTCACTCTGTTCTCACCTATATGGATAGATGAATTTGGAACTCTAAATCCAACATGGTTTGTAGTAGCTCTTTGAAACTTGACAAAATACAGGAGTTCTCAGTTTTGTCTGTATGGTTTGTTTCCTCTTCAATAGCCTTAGGCACAGACTGTGGAAAAGCACTTTCAGTGAGTGGGGTTGCCAAGCTTATAAGAAATAACGAGTTTCCGAATTACCAGCAAATATTAATTCACCCAATCTTGATGATACTTGGTGGTGAAGATCGGTACACAAATCCCACTTGGCTCACCAAATTTTGTTCTTTTAGTTTGAAGCGTTCGTCTACAGTAGCAGTTTTTATATTTAGTTTTCACTCTGTTCTCTCCTATATAGATAGATGAATTTGGAACTCTAAATCCAATATGGTTTGTAGTAGCTCTTGAAACTTGAAAAAATAAAGGAGTTCTCAGTTTTTTCTCTATGGTTTGTTTCCTCTTCAAGTAGCCCCAGGCACAAACGGAGGAAAAGCACTTTCATTGAGAGTGGTTGCCAAGCTTCCAAGAAATTACGAGTTTCCGAAATACCAGCAAATATTTTTTTCACCCAATCTTGATGATACTTGGTGGTAATGATCAGTTCACAAATCCCACTTGGATCACCAAATTTTGTTCTTCTTGATGAAGCGTTCGTCTACAGTAGCAGTTTTTATGTTTAGGTTTCACTCTGTTCTCTGCTATATAGCTAGATGAATTTGGAACTCTAAATCCAACATGGTTTGTAGTGGCTCTTTGAAACTTGACAAAATGAAGGAGTTCTCTGTTTTGTCTCTATGGTTTGTTTCCTCTTCAAGTAGCCCTAGGCACAGAGGGTGGATATGCACTTTCATTGAGAGGGGTTGCCAACTTCCAAGAAATTACGAGTTTTCGAAATACCAGCAAATATTTTTTCACCCAATCTTGATGGTACATAGTGTTTTCGATCGGTACACAAATCCCACTTGACTCACCAAATTTTGTTCTTCTAGGTTGAAGCGTTCGTCTACAGTAGCAGTTTTTATATTTAGGTTTCACTCTGTTTTCTCCTATATAGATAGATGAATTTGGAACTCTAAATCCAATATGGTTTGTAGTAGCTCTTTGAAACTTGAAACAATAAAGGAGTTCTCAGTTTTGTCTCTATGGTTTGTTTCCTCTTCAAGTACCCCTAGGAACCTAC
This sequence comes from Callospermophilus lateralis, assembly GCF_048772815.1. NCBI lineage: Eukaryota > Metazoa > Chordata > Mammalia > Rodentia > Sciuridae > Callospermophilus > Callospermophilus lateralis. The sequence continues at coordinate 71,522 of NW_027515440.1, forward strand.
TCTGGAAAAGCACTTTCATTTAGTGGGGTTGCCAAGCTTCTAAGAAATAACGAGTTTCCGAAATACCAGCAAATATTTTTTAAGGCAATCTTGATGACACTTGGTGGTAATGATCAGTACACAAATCGCACTTGGCTCACCAAATTTTGTTCTTCTAGGTTGAAGCGTTCGTCTACAGTAGCAGTTTTTATATTTAGGTTTCACTCTGTTCTCTCCTATATGGATAGATGAATTTGGAACTCTAAATCCAACATGGTTTGTAGTAGCTCTTTGAAACTTGACAAAATAAAGGAGTTCTCAGTTTTGTCTCTATGGTTTGTTTCCTCTTCAATAGCCTTAGGCACAGACTGTGGAAAAGCACTTTCAGTGAGTGGGGTTGCCAAGCTTATAAGAAATAACGAGTTTCCGAATTACCAGCAAATATTAATTCACCCAATCTTGATGATACTTGGTGGTGAAGATCGGTACACAAATCCCACTTGGCTCACCAAATTTTGTTCTTTTAGTTTGAAGCGTTCGTCTACAGTAGCAGTTTTTATATTTAGGTTTCACTCTGTTCTCTCCTATATAGATAGATGAATTTGGAACTCTAAATCCAATATGGTTTGTAGTAGCTCTTTGAAACTTGAAAAAATAAAGGAGTTCTCAGTTTTTTCTCTATGGTTTGTTTCCTCTTCAAGTAGCCCCATGCACAAACGGAGGAAAAGCACTTTCATTGAGAGTGGTTGCCAAGCTTGAAAGAAATTACGAGATTCCGAAATATCAGCAAATATTTTTTTCACCCAATCTTGATGACACTTGGTGGTAATTATCAGTTCACAAATCCCACTTGGATCACCAAATTTTGTTCTTCTTGATGAAGCGTTCGTCTACAGTAGCAGTTTTTATGTTTAGGTTTCACTCTGTTCTCTGCTATATAGCTAGATGAATTTGGAACTCTAAATCCAACATGGTTTGTAGTGGCTCTTTGAAACTTGACAAAATGAAGGAGTTCTCTGTTTTGTCTCTATGGTTTGTTTCCTCTTCAAGTAGCCCTAGGCACCGAGGGTGGATACGCACTTTCATTGAGAGGGGTTGCAAACTTCCAAGAAATTACGAGTTTTCGAAATACCAGCAAATATTTTTTCACCCAATCTTGATGGTACATAGTGTTTTCGATCGGTACACAAATCCCACTTGACTCACCAAATTTTGTTCTTCTAGGTTGAAGCGTTCGTCTACAGTAGCAGTTTTTATATTTAGGTTTCACTCTGGTCTCTCCTATATAGATAGATGAATTTGGAACTCTAAATCCAATATGGTTTGTAGTAGCTCTTTGAAACTTCAAACAATAAAGGAGTTCTCAGTTTTGTCTCTATGGTTTGTTTCCTCTTCAAGTACCCCTAGGAACAGACTCTGGAAAAGCACTTTCATTTAGTGGGGTTGCCAAGCTTCTAAGAAATAACGAGTTTCCGAAATACCAGCAAATATTTTTACACGCAATCTTGATGACACTTGGTGGTAATGATCAGTACACAAATCCCACTTGGCTCACCAAATTTTCTTCTTCTAGGTTGAAGCGTTCGTCTACAGTAGCAGTTTTTATATTTAGGTTTCACTCTGTTCTCTCCTATATGGATAGATGAATTTGGAACTCTAAATCCAACATGGTTTGTAGTAGCTCTTTGAAACTTGACAAAATACAGGAGTTCTCAGTTTTGTCTGTATGGTTTGTTTCCTCTTCAATAGCCTTAGGCACAGACTGTGGAAAAGCACTTTCAGTGAGTGGGGTTGCCAAGCTTATAAGAAATAACGAGTTTCCGAATTACCAGCAAATATTAATTCACCCAATCTTGATGATACTTGGTGGTGAAGATCGGTACACAAATCCCACTTGGCTCACCAAATTTTGTTCTTTTAGTTTGAAGCGTTCGTCTACAGTAGCAGTTTTTATATTTAGGTTTCACTCTGTTCTCTCCTATATAGATAGATGAATTTGGAACTCTAAATCCAATATGGTTTGTAGTAGCTCTTTGAAACTTGAAAAAATAAAGGAGTTCTCAGTTTTTTCTCTATGGTTTGTTTCCTCTTCAAGTAGCCCCAGGCACAAACGGAGGAAAAGCACTTTCATTGAGAGTGGATGCCAAGCTTCCAAGAAATTACGAGTTTCCGAAATACCAGCAAATATTTTTTTCACCCAATCTTGATGATACTTGGTGGTAATGATCAGTTCACAAATCCCACTTGGATAACCAAATTTTTTTCTTCTTGATGAAGCGTTCGTCTACAGTAGCAGTTTTTATGTTTAGGTTTCACTCTGTTCTCTGCTATATAGCTAGATGAATTTGGAACTCTAAATCCAACATGGTTTGTAGTGGCTCTTTGAAACTTGACAAAATGAAGGAGTTCTCTGTTTTTTCTCTATGGTTTGTTTCCTCTTCAAGTAGCCCTAGGCACAGAGGGTGGATACGCACTTTCATTGAGAGGTGTTGCCAACTTCCAAGAAATTACGAGTTTTCGAAATACCAGCAAATATTTTTTCACCCAATCTTGATGGTACATAGTGTTTTCGATTGGTACACAAATCCCACTTGACTCACCAAATTTTGTTCTTCTAGGTTGAAGCGTTCGTCTACAGTAGCAGTTTTTATATTTAGGTTTCACTCTGTTCTCTCCTATATAGATAGATGAATTTGGAACTCTAAATCCAATATGGTTTGTAGTAGCTCTTTGAAACTTGAAACAATAAAGGAGTTCTCAGTTTTGTCTCTATGGTTTGTTTCCTCTTCAAGTACCCCTAGGAACAGACTCTGGAAAAGCACTTTCATTTAGTGGGGTTGCCAAGCTTCTAAGAAATAACGAGTTTCCGAAATACCAGCAAATATTTTTTCACGCAATCTTGATGACACTTGGTGGTAATGATCAGTACACAAATCGCACTTGGCTCACCAAATTTTGTTCTTCTAGGTTGAAGCGTTCGTCTACAGTAGCAGTTTTTATATTTAGGTTTCACTCTGTTCTCTCCTATATGGATAGATGAATTTGGAACTCTAAATCCAACATGGTTTGTAGTAGCTCTTTGAAACTTGACAAAATACAGGAGTTTTCAGTTTTGTCTGTATGGTTTGTTTCCTCTTCAATAGCCTTAGGCACAGACTGTGGAAAAGCACTTTCAGTGAGTGGGGTTGCCAAGCTTATAAGAAATAACGAGTTTCCGAATTACCAGCAAATATTAATTCACCCAATCTTGATGATACTTGGTGGTGAAGATCGGTACACAAATCCCACTTGGCTCACCAAATTTTGTTCTTTTAGTTTGAAGCGTTCGTCTACAGTAGCAGTTTTTATATTTAGGTTTCACTCTGTTCTCTCCTATATAGATAGATGAATTTGGAACTCTAAATCAAATATGGTTTGTAGTAGCTCTTTGAAACTTGAAAAAATAAAGGAGTTCTCAGTTTTTTCTCTATGGTTTGTTTCCTCTTCAAGTAGCCCCAGGCACAAACGGAGGAAAAGCACTTTCATTGAGAGTGGTTGCCAAGCTTCCAAGAAATTACGAGTTTCCGAAATACCAGCAAATATTTTTTCACGCAATCTTGATGACACTTGGTGGTAATGATCAGTACACAAATCCCACTTGGCTCACCAAATTTTGTTCTTCTAGGTTGAAGCTTCGTCTACAGTAGCAGTTTTTAATTTAGGTTTCACTCTGTTCTCTCCTATATGGATAGATGAATTTGGAACTCTAAATCCAACATGGTTTGTAGTAGCTCTTTGAAACTTGACAAAATACAGGAGTTCTCAGTTTTGTCTGTATGGTTTGTTTCCTCTTCAATAGCCTTAGGCACAGACTGTGGAAAAGCACTTTCAGTGAGTGGGGTTGCCAAGCTTATAAGAAATAACGAGTTTCCGAATTACCAGCAAATATTAATTCACCCAATCTTGATGATACTTGGTGGTGAAGATCGGTACACAAATCCCACTTGGCTCACCAAATTTTGTTCTTTTAGTTTGAAGCGTTCGTCTACAGTAGCAGTTTTTATATTTAGGTTTCACTCTGTTCTCTCCTATATAGATAGATGAATTTGGAACTCTAAATCAAATATGGTTTGTAGTAGCTCTTTGAAACTTGAAAAAATAAAGGAGTTCTCAGTTTTTTCTCTATGGTTTGTTTCCTCTTCAAGTAGCCCCATGCACAAACGGAGGAAAAGCACTTTCATTGAGAGTGGTTGCCAAGCTTGAAAGAAATTACGAGATTCCGAAATATCAGCAAATATTTTTTTCACCCAATCTTGATGACACTTGGTGGTAATTATCAGTTCACAAATCCCACTTGGATCACCAAATTTTGTTCTTCTTGATGAAGCGTTCGTCTACAGTAGCAGTTTTTATGTTTAGGTTTCACTCTGTTCTCTGCTATATAGCTAGATGAATTTGGAACTCTAAATCCAACATGGTTTGTAGTGGCTCTTTGAAACTTGACAAAATGAAGGAGTTCTCTGTTTTGTCTCTATGGTTTGTTTCCTCTTCAAGTAGCCCTAGGCACCGAGGGTGGATACGCACTTTCATTGAGAGGGGTTGCAAACTTCCAAGAAATTACGAGTTTTCGAAATACCAGCAAATATTTTTTCACCCAATCTTGATGGTACATAGTGTTTTCGATCGGTACACAAATCCCACTTGACTCACCAAATTTTGTTCTTCTAGGTTGAAGCGTTCGTCTACAGTAGCAGTTTTTATATTTAGGTTTCACTCTGTTCTCTCCTATATAGATAGATGAATTTGGAACTCTAAATCCAATATGGTTTGTAGTAGCTCTTTGAAACTTGAAACAATAAAGGAGTTCTCAGTTTTGTCTCTATGGTTTGTTTCCTCTTCAAGTACCCCTAGGAACAGACTCTGGAAAAGCACTTTCATTTAGTGGGGTTGCCAAGCTTCTAAGAAATAACGAGTTTCCGAAATACCAGCAAATATTTTTTCACGCAATCTTGATGACACTTGGTGGTAATGATCAGTACACAAATCCCACTTGGCTCACCAAATTTTGTTCTTCTAGGTTGAAGCGTTCGTCTACAGTAGCAGTTTTTATATTTAGGTTTCACTCTGTTCTCTCCTATATGGATAGATGAATTTGGAACTCTAAATCCAACATGGTTTGTAGTAGCTCTTTGAAACTTGACAAAATACAGGAGTTCTCAGTTTTGTCTGTATGGTTTGTTTCCTCTTCAATAGCCTTAGGCACAGACTGTGGAAAAGCACTTTCAGTGAGTGGGGTTGCCAAGCTTATAAGAAATAACGAGTTTCCGAATTACCAGCAAATATTAATTCACCCAATCTTGATGATACTTGGTGGTGAAGATCGGTACACAAATCCCACTTGGCTCACCAAATTTTGTTCTTTTAGTTTGAAGCGTTCGTCTACAGTAGCAGTTTTTATATTTAGGTTTCACTCTGTTCTCTCCTATATAGATAGATGAATTTGGAACTCTAAATCAAATATGGTTTGTAGTAGCTCTTTGAAACTTGAAAAAATAAAGGAGTTCTCAGTTTTTTCTCTATGGTTTGTTTCCTCTTCAAGTAGCCCCAGGCACAAACGGAGGAAAAGCACTTTCATTGAGAGTGGTTGCCAAGCTTCCAAGAAATTACGAGTTTCCGAAATACCAGCAAATATTTTTTCACGCAATCTTGATGACACTTGGTGGTAATGATCAGTACACAAATCCCACTTGGCTCACCAAATTTTGTTCTTCTAGGTTGAAGCTTCGTCTACAGTAGCAGTTTTTAATTTAGGTTTCACTCTGTTCTCTCCTATATGGATAGATGAATTTGGAACTCTAAATCCAACATGGTTTGTAGTAGCTCTTTGAAACTTGAAAAAATAAAGGAGTTCTCAGTTTTTTCTCTATGGTTTGTTTCCTCTTCAAGTAGCCCCAGGCACAAACGGAGGAAAAGCACTTTCATTGAGAGTGGATGCCAAGCTTCCAAGAAATTACGAGTTTCCGAAATACCAGCAAATATTTTTTACACCCAATCTTGATGATACTTGGTGGTAATGATCAGTTCACAAATCCCACTTGGATCAACAAATTTTGTTCTTCTTGATGAAGCGTTCGTCTACAGTAGCAGTTTTTATGTTTATGTTTCACTCTGTTCTCTGCTATATAGCTAGATGAATTTGGAACTCTAAATCCAACATGGTTTGTAGTGGCTCTTTGAAACTTGACAAAATGAAGGAGTTCTCTGTTTTGTCTCTATGGTTTGTTTCCTCTTCAAGTAGCCCTAGGCACAGAGGGTGGATACGCAGTTTCATTGAGAGGGGTTGCCAACTTCCAAGAAATTACGAGTTTTCGAAATACCAGCAAATATTTTTTCACCCAATCTTGATGGTACATAGTGTTTTCGATTGGTACACAAATCCCACTTGACTCACCAAATTTTGTTCTTCTAGGTTGAAGCGTTCGTCTACAGTAGCAGTATTTATATTTAGGTTTCACTCTGTTCTCTCCTATATAGATAGATGAATTTGGAACTCTAAATCCAATATGGTTTGTAGTAGCTCTTTAAAACTTGAAACAATAAAGGAGTTCTCAGTTTTGTCTCTATGGTTTGTTTCCTCTTCAAGTACCCCTAGGAACAGACTCTGGAAAAGCACTTTCATTTAGTGGGGTTGCCAAGCTTCTAAGAAATAACGAGTTTCCGAAATACCAGCAAATATTTTTTCACGCAATCTTGATGACACTTGGTGGTAATGATCAGTACACAAATCGCACTTGGCTCACCAAATTTTGTTCTTCTAGGTTGAAGCGTTCGTCTACAGTAGCAGTTTTTATATTTAGGTTTCACTCTGTTCTCTCCTATATGGATAGATGAATTTGGAACTCTAAATCCAACATGGTTTGTAGTAGCTCTTTGAAACTTGACAAAATACAGGAGTTCTCAGTTTTGTCTGTATGGTTTGTTTCCTCTTCAATAGCCTTAGGCACAGACTGTGGAAAAGCACTTTCAGTGAGTGGGGTTGCCAAGCTTATAAGAAATAACGAGTTTCCGAATTACCAGCAAATATTAATTCACCCAATCTTGATGATACTTGGTGGTGAAGATCGGTACACAAATCCCACTTGGCTCACCAAATTTTGTTCTTTTAGTTTGAAGCGTTCGTCTACAGTAGCAGTTTTTATATTTAGGTTTCACTCTGTTCTCTCCTATATAGATAGATGAATTTGGAACTCTAAATCAAATATGGTTTGTAGTAGCTCTTTGAAACTTGAAAAAATAAAGGAGTTCTCAGTTTTTTCTCTATGGTTTGTTTCCTCTTCATGTAGCCCCAGGCACAAACGGAGGAAAAGCACTTTCATTGAGAGTGGTTGCCAAGCTTCCAAGAAATTACGAGTTTCCGAAATACCAGCAAATATTTTTTCACGCAATCTTGATGACACTTGGTGGTAATGATCAGTACACAAATCCCACTTGGCTCACCAAATTTTGTTCTTCTAGGTTGAAGCTTCGTCTACAGTAGCAGTTTTTAATTTAGGTTTCACTCTGTTCTCTCCTATATGGATAGATGAATTTGGAACTCTAAATCCAACATGGTTTGTAGTAGCTCTTTGAAACTTGACAAAATACAGGAGTTCTCAGTTTTTTCTCTATGGTTTGTTTCCTCTTCAAGTAGCCCCAGGCACAAACGGAGGAAAAGCACTTTCATTGAGAGTGGATGCCAAGCTTCCAAGAAATTACGAGTTTCCGAAATACCAGCAAATATTTTTTACAC
>NW_027515441.1:0-79193 GCF_048772815.1 Callospermophilus lateralis
AAGAGTTTCTGAAATACCAGCAAATATTTTTTCACCCAATCTTGATGATACGTGGTCGTAATGACAAGTACACAAATCCCACATGGCTCAACAAATTTTGTTCTTCTAGGTTGAAGCGTTCATTTACAGTAGCAGTTTTTATTTTTAGGTTTCACTTTGTTCTCTCCTATATAGATAGATGAATTTGAAACTCTATATCCAACATGGTTTGTAGTAGCCCTTTGAAATGTGACAAAATAAAGTAGTTCTCAGTTTTGTCTCTATGGTTTGTTTCCTCTTTAAGTAGCCCTAGGCACAGAATGGGGAAAAGCTCTTGCATTGAAAGGGTTTGCCAAACTTCTAAGAAATAACGAGTTTCCAAAATACCAGCAAATATTTTTTCACCTAATCTTGATGATACTTGGTGGTAATGACAAGTACACAAATCCCACATAGCTCACCAAATTTTGTTCTTCTGGGTTGAAGCGTTCGTTTACAGTAGCGATTTTTATTTTTAGGTTTCACTCTGTTCTCTCTTATATTGATAGATGAATTTGGAACTCTAAATCCAACATGGTTTGTAGTAGCTCTGTGAAACTTGACAAAAGAAAGGAGTTCTCAGTTTTGTCTCTAGGTTTGTTTCCTCTTCAAGTAGCCCAAGGCACAGACTGTGGAAAAGCACTTTCATTTTGAGGGGTGGCCAAGCTTCTAAGAAATAACGAGTTTCTGAAATACCAGCAAATATTTTTTCACCCAATCTTGATGATACTTGGTGGTAATAATGGGTACACAAATCCCACTTGACTCACCAAATTTTGTTCTTCTAGTTTGAAGCGTTTGTTTACAATAGCAGTTTATATTTTTAGGTTTCCCTCTGATCTCTCCTATATACATAGATGAATTTGGAACTCTAAATCCAACATGATATGTAGTAGCTCTTTGAAACTTGAAAAAATAAAGGAGTTCTCAGTTTTGTCTCTATGATTTGTTTTCTCTTCAAGTAGCCCTAAACAGAGACTGTGGAAAAGCACTTTAATTGAAAGGGTTTGCCAAGATTCCAAGAAATTACGCGTTTCCGAAATACCAGCAAATACTTTTTCACACAATCTTGATGATACGTGGTCGTAATGACAAGTACACAAATCCCACTTGGCTCAACAAATTTTGTTCTTCTAGGTTGAAGAGTTCGTTTACAGTAGCAGTTTTTATTTTTAGGTTTCACTTTGTTCTCTCCTATATAGATAGATGAATTTGAAACTCTAAATCTACCATGGTTTGTAGTCGCTCTTTGAAACTTGACAAAATAAAAGAGTTCTCATTTTTCTCTCTATGGTTTGTTTCCTCTTCAATCAGCCCTAGGCACAGACTGGGGAAAAGCACTTGCATTGAGAAGGTTTGCCATGCTTCTATGAAATAACGAGTTTCCGAATTACCAGCAAACATTTTTTCACCCAAACTTGATGACACTTGGTGGTAATGATCAGTGCACCAATCCCACTTGGCTCACCAAATTTTGTTTTTCTAGGTTGAAGCGTTCATCTACAGTAGCAGTTTTTATATTTAGGTTTCTCTCTGTTCTCTTCTATATAGATAGATGAATTTGGAACGCTAAATCCAACATGGTTTGTAGTAGCTCTTTGAAACTTGTCAAAAAAGTAGTTCTCAGTTTTGGCTCTATGATTTGTTTCCTCTTCAAGTAGCCCTAAGGAGAGACTGTGGAAAAGCACTTTCATTGAAAGGAGTTGCCAAGCTTCCAAGAAATTATGAGTTTACGAAATACCAGCAAATACTTTTTCACTCAATCTTGACGATACGTGGTGGTAATGACAAGTACACAAATCCCGCTTGGCTCTCCAGATTTTGTTCTTCTAGGGTGAAGTGTTCGTTTACAGTAGCAGTTTTTATTTTTAGGTTTCACTGTGTTCTCTCCTATATAGATAGATGAATTTGAACTCTAAATCCAACATGGTTTGTAGTAGCTTTTTGAAACTTGACAAAATAAAGTAGTTCTCAGTTTTTTCTCTATGGATTGTTTCCTCTTCAAGGATCCCTAGGCACAGACTGTGGAAAAGCACTTTCATTTTGAGGTGTGGCCAAGCTTCTAAGAAATAAAGAGTTTCCGAAATACCAGCAAATATTTTTTCACCCAATCTGCATGATACTTGGAGGTATTGATCAGTACAACAATCCCACTTGGCTCACCAAATTTTGTTCTTTTAGGTATAAGCGTTCATCTACAGTAGCAGTTTTTATATTTAGGTTTAACTCTGTTCTCTTCTATATAGATAGATGAATTTGGAACTCTAAATCCAACATGGTTTGTAGTAGCTCTTTGAAACTTGAAAAAATAAAGGAGTTCTCCGTTTTGTCTCTATTATTTGTTTTCTCTTCAAGTAGCCCTAAACAGAGACTGTGGAACAGCACTTTCATTGAAAGGGGTTGCCAAGCTTCCAATAAATTAAGAGTTTCTGAAATACCAGCAAATATTTTTTCACCCAATCTTGATGATACGTGGTCGTAATGACAAGTACACAAATCCCACATGGCTCAACAAATTTTGTTCTTCTAGGTTGAAGCGTTCATTTACAGTAGCAGTTTTTATTTTTAGGTTTCACTTTGTTCTCTCCTATATAGATAGATGAATTTGAAACTCTATATCCAACATGGTTTGTAGTAGCCCTTTGAAATGTGACAAAATAAAGTAGTTCTCAGTTTTGTCTCTATGGTTTGTTTCCTCTTTAAGTAGCCCTAGGCACAGAATGGGGAAAAGCTCTTGCATTGAAAGGGTTTGCCAAACTTCTAAGAAATAACGAGTTTCCAAAATACCAGCAAATATTTTTTCACCTAATCTTGATGATACTTGGTGGTAATGACAAGTACACAAATCCCACATAGCTCACCAAATTTTGTTCTTCTGGGTTGAAGCGTTCGTTTACAGTAGCGATTTTTATTTTTAGGTTTCACTCTGTTCTCTCTTATATTGATAGATGAATTTGGAACTCTAAATCCAACATGGTTTGTAGTAGCTCTTTGAAACGTGACAGAATACAGTAGTTCTAAGTTTTGTCTCTATGGTTTGGTTCCTCTTCAAGTAGCCCTAGACAAAGACTGTGGAAAAGCACTTTCATTGAGAGGGGTTGCCAAGCTAATAAGAAATAACGAGTTTCCAAAAACCAGCAAATATTTTTTCACATAATCTTGATGATACTAGGTGGTAATTATCGGTACAGAAATCCCACTTGGCTCACCATATTTTGTCCTTCTGGGTTGAAGCGTTCGTCTACAGTAGCAGTTTTTATATTTAGGCTTCACTCTGTTCTCTTCTCTATAGATAGATGAATTTGGAACTCTAAATCCAAAATGGTTTGTAGTAGCTCTTTGAAAATTGACAAAATAAAATAGTTCTCAGTATTGTCTCTATAGTTTGTTTCCTCTTCAAGGAGCCCTAGGCACAGACTGTGGAAAAGCACTTTCATTTTGAGGTGTGGCCAAGCTTCCAAGAAATAAGGAGTTACCGAAATACAAGGAAATATTTTTTCACCCAATCTTGATTATACTTGGTGGTAATGATCGCTACACATATCCCACTTGACTCACCAAATTTTGACACTTCTAGATTGAAGCATTTGTTCACAGTAGCAGTTCATATTATTAGGTTTCCCTCTGTTCTCTCCTATGTAGATAGATGAAATTGGAACTCTAAATCCAACATGGTTTGTAGTATCTCTTTGAAACTTGACAAAATAAAGGAAATCTCAGTTTTGTCTCTCTGGTTTGTTTCCTCTTCAATAGCCTTAGGCACAGACTGTGGAAAAGCACTTTCATTGAGAGGGGTTGCCAAGCTTCTAAGAAATAACGAGTTTCCGAAATACCAGCAAATATTTTTTCACCCAGTCTTGATGATACTGGGTGGTAATGATCAGTACTCCAATCCCACTTGGCTCACCAAATTTTGTTTTTCTTGGTTGAAGCGTTCGTCTACAGTAGCAGTTTTTACATTTAGGTTTCACTCCGTTCTCTTCTATATAGATAGATGAATTTGGAACTCTAAATCCAACATGGTTTGTAGTAACTCTTTGAAACTTGAAAAAATAAAGGAGTTCTCAGTTTTGTCTCTATGGTTTGTTTCCTCTTCAAGTAGCCCTAGGCACAGACTGTGGATAAGCACTTTCATTGAAAGGGGTTGCCAAGCTTCCAAGAAATTACGAGTTTCCGAAATACCAGCAAATACTTTTTCACCCAATCTTGATGATACATGGTCGTAATGAAAAGTACACAAATCCCACTTGGCTCAACAAATTTTGTTCTTCTATGTTGAAGCGTTCCTTTACATTAGCAGTTTTTATTTTTAGGTTTCACTTTGTTCTCTCCTATATAGATAGATGAATTTGAAACTCTAAATCTAACATGGTTTGAAGTCGCTCTTTGAAACTTGACAAAATAAAGGAGTTCTTAGTTTTGTCTCTATGGTTTGTTTCCTCTTCAAGTTGCCCTAGGCACAGACTGGAGAAAAGCACTTGCATTGAGAGGGTGTGCCAATCTTCTAAGAAATAACGAGTTTCCGAAATACCAGCAAATATTTTTTCATGCAATATTGATGATACTTGGTGGTGATGATCAGTACACAAATCCCAGTTGGCTCACCAAGTTGTGTTCTTCTAGGTTTAAGCGTTCGTCTACAGTAGTAGTTTTTATTTTTAGGTTTTCCTCTGTTCTCTCCTATATACATGGATGAATTTGGAGCTCTAAATACAACATGGTTTGAAGTAGCTCTTTGAAAGTTGACAAAATAAAGGAGTTCCCATTTTTTTCTCTATGTTTTGTTTCCTCTTCAAGTAGCCCAGGCAGAGACGGTGGAAAAGCACTTCCATTGAAAGGGGTTGCCAAGCTTCTAAGAAATAACCAGTTTCCGAAATACCAGCAAATATTTTTTCACCCAATCTTGATAATACTTGGTGGTAATGACAAGAATACAAATCCCACTTGGCTCACCAAGTTTTGTTCTTCTAGGTTTAAGCGTTCGTTTACAGTAGCAATATTTATTTTGAGGTTTCACTCTGTTCTCTCTTATATTGATAGATGAATTTGGAACTCTAAATCCAACATGGTTTGTAGTAGCTCTTTGAAACTTGACAAAATAAAGGATTTCTCATTTTTGTCTCTATGGTTTGTTTTCTCTTCATGTAGCCCTAGGCAGAGACTTTGGAAAAGCACTTTCATTGAGAGGGGTTGCCAAGCTTCTAAGAAATAACGATATTCAGAAATACCAGCAAATATTTTTTCACCCAATCTTGATGATACTTGGTGGTAATGATCAGTACACCAATCCCACATGGCTCAACAAATTTTGTTCTTCTAGGTTGAAGCGTTCGTCTACAGTAGCAGTTTTTATATTTAGGTTTCACTCTGTTCTCTTCTATATAGATACATGAATTTGGAACTCTAAATCCAACATGGTTTGTAGTAACTCTTTGAAACTTTACAAAATAAAGGAGTTCTCAGTCTTGTCTCTATGGTTTGTTTCCTCTTCAAGTAGCCCTAGGCACAGACTGTGGAAAAGCACTTTCATATAAAGGGGTTTCCAATCTTCCAAGAAATAACGAGTTTCCGAAATACCAGCAAATATTTTTTCACCCAATCTGGATGATACTTGGTGGTAATGATCGGTACACAAATCCCACTTGACTCACCAAGTTTTGTTCTTCTAGGTGGAAGCGTTCGTTTACAGTAGCAATTTTTATTTTTAGGTTTCACTCTGTTCTCTCTTATATTGATAGATGAATTTGGAACAATAAATCCAACATGGTTTGTAGTAGCTCTTTGAAACTTGACAAAATAAAGGAGTTCTCACTTTTGTCTCTATGGTTTGTTTCCTCTTCAAGTAGCCCTAGGCACAGACAGTGGAAATGCACTTTCATTTTGAGGGGTGGCCAAGCTTCTAAGAAATAACGAATTTCCGAAATACCAGCAAATATTTTTTCACCCAATCTTGATGATACTTGGTGGTAATGATGGGTACACAAATCCCACTTGACTCACCAAATGTTGTTCTCCTAGTTTGACGCGTTCATTTACAATAGCAGTTTATGTTTTTAGGTTTCCCTCTGTTCTCTCCTATATACATGGATGAATTTGGAGCTCTAAATCCAACATGGTTCTTAGTAGCTCTTTGAAACTTGAAAAAATAAAGGAGTTCTCAGTTTTGTCTCTATGATTTGTTTTCAATTCAAGTAGCCCTACACAGAGACTGTGGAAAAGCACTTTCATTGAAAGGGGTTGCCAAGCTTCCAAGAAATTATGATTTTCCGAAATACCAGCAAATACTTTTTCACCCAATCTTGATGATACGTGGTGGTAATGACAAGTACACAAATCCCACTTGGCTCACCAAATTTTGTTCTTCTAGGTTGAAGCGTTCATTTACAGTAGCAGTTTTTATTTTTAGTTTCACTTTGTTCTCTCCTATATAGAGAGATGAATTTGAAACTCTAAATCCAACATGGTTTGTAGTAGCTCTTTGAAACTTGACAAAATAAAGGAGTTCTCAGTTTTGTCTCTATGGTTTGTTTCCTCTTCATGTAGCCCTAGTCACAGACTGGGGAAAAGAACTTACATTGAGAGGGTTTGCCAAACTTCTAAGAAATAACGAGCCCGAAATACCAGCAAATATTTTTTCACCCAATCTTGATGATACTTGATGGTAATGATCAGTACACAAATCCCACTTGGCTCACCAAATTTTATTCTTCTATGTTGAAGCGTTCGTCTACAGTAGCAGTTTTTATATTTAGGTTTTACTCTGTTCTCTCTTATATTGATAGATGAATTTGGAACTCTAAATCCAACATGGTTTGTAGTAGCTCTTTGAAACTTGACAAAATAAATGAGTTCTCAGTTTTGTCGCTCTGGTTTGTTTCCTGTTCAAGTAGCCGTAGGCACAGACTGTGGAAAAGCACTTTCATTGAGAGGGGTTGCCAAGCTTCTAAGAAATAACGAGTTTCCGAAACACCAGCAAATATTTTTTCACCCAATCTTGATGATACATGGTGGTAATGGTCAGTACACCAATTCCACTTGACTCACCAAATTAAGTTCTTCTAGGTTGAAGCGTTCGTCTACAGTAGCAGTTTTTATATTTAGGTTTCACTCTGTTCTCTTCTGTATAGATAGATGAATTTGGAACTCTAAATCCAACATGGTTTGTAGTAGCTCTTTGAAACTTGAAAAAATAAAATAGTTCTCAGTATTCTCTCTATGGTTTGTTTCCTCTTCAAGTAGGCCTAGGCATAGACTGTGGAAAAGCACTTTCATTGAAGGGGGTTGCAAGCTTCCAAGAAATAATGACTTTCCGAAATACCAGGAAATATTTTTTCACCCAATCTTGATGATACTTGGTGGTAATGATTGGTACACAAATCCCACTTGAATAACCAAATTTTGACACTTCTAGGTTGAAGCATTCGTTTACAGTAGCAGTTTATATTTTTAGGATTCCCTCTGTTCTCTCCTATGTAAATAGATGAATTTGGAACTCTAAATCCAACACGGTTTGTAGTAGCTCTTTGAAACTTGACAAAATAAAGGAGATCTCAGTTTTGTCTCTCTGGTTTGTTTCCTCTTCAAGTAGCCCTAGGCACAGACTGTTGAAAAGCACTTTCATTGAGGGGTTTGCCAACTTCTAAGAAATAACGAGTTTCCGAAATACGTTCAAATATTTTTTCACCCAATCTGGATGATACGTGGTGGTAATGACAAGCACACAAATCCAACTTGGCTCACCAATTTTGTTCTTCTAGGTTGAAGCCTTCGTTTACAGTAGCAGTTTTTATTTTTAGTTTTCCCTCTGTTCTCTCCTATATAGATAGATGACTTTGGAACTCTAAATCCAACATGGTTTGTAGTAGCTCTTTGAAGCTTGACAAAAAAAAAAAAACTAGTTTTCAGTTTTGTCTCTATGATGTGTTTCCTCTTCAAGTAGCCCTAAGCAGAGACTTTGGAAAAGCACTTTCATTGAGAGGGGTTGCCATGCTTCTAAGAAATAACGAGTTTCCGAAATACCAGCAAATATTTTTTCACCCAATCTTGATGATACTTGGTGGTAACGATCAGTACACCAATCCCACTTGGCTCACCAAATTTTGTTTTTCTAGGTTGAAGCGTTCGTCTACAGTAGCAGTTTTTATATTGAGGTTTCACTCTGTTCTCTTCTATAGAGATAGATGAATTTGGAACTCTAAATCCAACATGGTTTGTTGTAGCTCTTTGAAACTTGAGAAAATAAAGGAGTTCTCAGAATTGTCTCCATGGTTTGTTTCCTCTTCAAGTAGCCCTAGGCACAGACTGTGGAAAAGCACTTTCATTGAAAGGGGTCGCCAAGCTTCCAAAAATAACGAGTTTCCCAAATACCAGCAAATATTTTTTCACCCAATCTTGATGATACTTGGTGGTAATGATCGGTACACAAATCCCACTTGACTCACCAAATTTTGTTCTTCTAGGTTGAAGCGTTCGTTTAGAGTAGCAGTTTATAATTTTAGGTTTCCCTCTGTGCTCTCCTAAATAAATAGCTCAATTTGGAACTCTAAATCCAACATGGTTTGTAGTAGCTCTTTGAAACTTTAAAAAATAAAAGAGTTCTCAGTTTTGTCTCTATGATTTGTTTTCTCTTCAAGTAGCCCTAAGGAGAGACTGTGGAAAAGCACTTTCATTGAAAGGAGTTGCCAAGCTTCCAAGAAATTACGAGTTTACAAAATACCAGCAAATACTTTTTCACCCAATCTTGACGATACGTGGTGGTAATGACAAGTACACAAATCCCGCTTGGCTAACCAAATTTTGGTCTTCTAGGGGGAAGTGTTCGTTTACAGTTGCAGTTTTTATTTTTAGGTTTCACTTTGTTCTCTCCTATAGAGATAGATGAATTTGGACCTCTAAATCCAACATGGTTTGTAGTAGCTCTGTGAAACTTGACAAAAGAAAGGAGTTCTCAGTTTTGTCTCTAGGTTTGTTTCCTCTTCAAGTAGCCCAAGGCACAGACTGTGGAAAAGCACTTTCATTTTGAGGGGTGGCCAAGCTTCTAAGAAATAACGAGTTTCCGAAATACCAGCAAATATTTTTTCACCCAATCTTGATGATACTTGGTGGTAATAATGGGTACACAAGTCCCACTTGACTCACCAAATTTTGTTCTTCTAGTTTGAAGCGTTTGTTTACAATAGCAGTTTATATTTTTAGGTTTCCCTCTGATCTCTCCTATATACATAGATGAATTTGGAACTCTAAATCCAACATGATTTGTAGTAGCTCTTTGAAACTTGAAAAAATAAAGGAGTTCTCAGTTTTGTCTCTATGATTTGTTTTCTCTTCAAGTAGCGCTAAACAGAGACTGTGGAAAAGCACTTTAATTGAAAGGGTTTGCCAAGATTCCAAGAAATTACGCGTTTCCGAAATACCAGCAAATACTTTTTCACACAATCTTGATGATACGTGGTCGTAATGACAAGTACACAAATCCCACTTGGCTCAACAAATTTTGTTCTTCTAGGTTGAAGAGTTCGTTTACAGTAGCAGTTTTTATTTTTAGGTTTCACTTTGTTCTCTCCTATATAGATAGATGAATTTGAAACTCTAAATCTACCATGGTTTGTAGTCGGTCTTTGAAACTTGACAAAATAAAGGAGTTCTCAGTTTTCTCTCTATGGTTTGTTTCCTCTTCAATCAGCCCTAGTCACAGACTGGGGAAAAGCACTTGCATTGAGAAGGTTTGCCATGCTTCTAAGAAATAACGAGTTTCCGAATTACCAGCAATCATTTTTTCACCCAAACTTGATGACACTTGGTGGTAATGATCAGTACACCAATCCCACTTGGCTCACCAAATTTTGTTTTTCTAGGTTGAAGCGTTCGTCTACAGTAGCAGTTTTTATATTTAGGTTTCTCTCAGTTCTCTTCTATATAGATAGATGAATTTGGAACGCTAAATCCAACATGGTTTGTAGTAGCTCTTTGAAACTTGTCAAAAAAAGTAGTTCTCAGTTTTGGCTCTATGATTTGTTTCCTCTTCAAGTAGCCCTAAGGAGAGACTGTGGAAAAGCACTTTCATTGAAAGGAGTTGCCAAGCTTCCATGAAATTACGAGTTTAGGTAATACCAGCAAACACTTTTTCACCCAAACTTGACGATACGTGGTGGTAATGACAAGTACACAAATCCCGCTTGGTTCTCCAGATTTTGTTCTTCTAGGGTGAAGTGTTCGTTTACAGTAGCAGTTTTTATTTTTAGGTTTCACTGTGTTCTCTCCTATATAGATAGATGAATTTGAACTCTAAATCCAACATGGTTTGTAGTAGCTTTTTGAAACTTGACAAAATAAAGTAGTTCTCAGTTTTTTCTCTATGGATTGTTTCCTCTTCAAGGATCCCTAGGCACAGGCTGTGGAAAAGCACTTTCATTTTGAGGTGTGACCAAGCTTCTAAGAAATAACGAGTTTCCGAAATACCAGCAAATATTTTTTCACCCAATCTACATGATACTTGGAGGTATTGATCAGTACCACAATCCCACTTGGCTCACCAAATTTTGTTCTTTTAGGTATAAGCGTTCATCTACAGTAGCAGTTTTTATATTTAGGTTTAACTGTGTTCTCTTCTATATAGATAGATGAATTTGGAACTCTAAATCCAACATGGTTTGTAGTAGCTCTTTGAAACTTGAAAAAATAAAGGAGTTCTCCGTTTTGTCTCTATTATTTGTTTTCTCTTCAAGTAGCCCTAAACAGAGACTGTGGAACAGCACTTTCATTGAAAGGGGTTGCCAAGCTTCCAATAAATTAAGAGTTTCTGAAATACCAGCAAATATTTTTTCACCCAATCTTGATGATACGTGGTCGTAATGACAAGTACACAAATCCCACATGGCTCAACAAATTTTGTTCTTCTAGGTTGAAGCGTTCATTTACAGTAGCAGTTTTTATTTTTAGGTTTCACTTTGTTCTCTCCTATATAGATAGATGAATTTGAAACTCTATATCCAACATGGTTTGTAGTAGCCCTTTGAAATGTGACAAAATAAAGTAGTTCTCAGTTTTGTCTCTATGGTTTGTTTCCTCTTTAAGTAGCCCTAGGCACAGAATGGGGAAAAGCTCTTGCATTGAAAGGGTTTGCCAAACTTCTAAGAAATAACGAGTTTCCAAAATACCAGCAAATATTTTTTCACCTAATCTTTATGATACTTGGTGGTAATGACAAGTACACAAATCCCACATAGCTCACCAAATTTTGTTCTTCTGGGTTGAAGCGTTCGTTTACAGTAGCAATTTTTATTTTTAGGTTTCCCTCTGTTCTCTCCTATATAGATAGATGAATTTGGAACTCTAAATCCAACATGGTTTGTAGTAGCTCTTTGAAACTTGACAAAATAAAGGAGTTCTCAGTTTTGTGTCTATGATTTGTTTCCTCTTCAATAGCCCTAAGCAGAGACTGTGGAAAAGCAGTTTCATTGAAAGGGGTTGCCAAGTTTCGGGGAAATAACGAGTTTCCGAAATACCAGCAAATATTTTTTCACCCAATCTTGATGATACTTGGTGGTAATGATCGGTACAGAAATCCCACTTGACTCACCAAATTTTGTTGTTCTAGTTTGAAGCGTTCGTTTCCAGTAGCAGTTTATATTTTTAGGTTTCCCTCAGTTCTCTCCCATATAGATACCTGAATTTGTAACTCTAAATCCAACATGGTTTGTACTAGCTCTTTGAAACTTTACAAAAAGAAGTAGTTCTCAGTTTTGTCTCTATGATTTGCTTCCTCTTCAAGTAGCCCTAAGCAGAGAATGTGGAAAAGCACTTTCATTGAAAGGAGTTGCCAAGCTTCCAAGAAATTATGAGTTTCAGAAATACCAGCAAATATTTTTTCACCCAATATTGATGATACGTGGTGGTAATGACAAGTACACAAATCCCACTTGGCTCACCAAATTTTGTTCTTCTAGGTTTAAACGTTCGTTTACAGTAACAGTTTTTATATTTAGGTTTCACTTTGTTCTCTCATATATAGATAGATGAATTTGGAACTCTAAATCCAACATGCTTTGTAGTAGCTTTTTGAAACTTGACAAAATAAAGTAGTTTTCAGTATTGTCTCTATGGTTTGTTTCCTCTTCAAGTAGCCCTAGGCACAGACTGTGGAAAAGCACTTTCATTGAGAGGGGTTCCCAAGCTTCTAAGAAATAACGAGTTTCCGAAATATCAGCAAATATTTTTTCACCCAATCTTGATGATACTTGGTGGTAATGATCAGTACACCAATCCCACTTGGCTCACCAAATTTTCTTCTTCTAGGATGAAGCCTTCGTCTACAGTAGCAGTATTTATATTTAGGTTTCACTGTGTTCTCTTCTATATAGATAGATGAATTTGGAACTCTAAATCCAACATGGTTTGTAGTAACTCTTTGAAACTTTACAAAATAAAGGAGTTCTCAATTTTGTCTCAATGGTTTGTTTGCTCTTCAGTAGCCATAGGCACAGACTGTGGAAAAACACTTTCATTGAGAGGGATTGCCAAGCTTCTAAGAAATAACGAGTTTCCGAATGCCAGCAAATATTTTTTAACCCAATCTTGATGATACTTGGTGGTAATGATCAGTACACCAATCCCACATGGCTCAACAAATTTTGTTCTTCTAGGTTGAAACGTTCGTCTACAGTAGCAGTTTTTATATTTAGGTTTCACTCTGTTCTCTTCTATATAGATACATGAATTTGGAACTCTAAATCCAACATGGTTTGTAGTAACTCTTTGAAACTTTACAAAATAAAGGAGTTCTCAGTCTTGTCTCTATTGTTTGTTTCCTCTTCAAGTAGCCCTAGGCACAGAGTGTGGAAAAGCACTTTCATATAAAGGGGTTTCCAAGCTTCCAAGAAATAACGAGTTTCCGAAATGCCAGCAAATATTTTTTCACCCAATGTTGATGATACTTGGTGGTAATGACAAGTACACAAATCCCACTTGCCTCACCAAATTTTGTTCTTCCAGGTTGAAGCATTCTTTTACAGTAGCAATTTTTATTTTTAGGTTTCACTCTGTTGTCTCTTTTATTGATAGATGAATTTGGAACAATAAATCCAACATGGTTTGTAGTAGCTCTTTGAAAATTGACAAAATAAAGTAGTTCTCAGTTTTGTCTCTATGGTTTGTTTCCTCTTCAAGTAGCCCTAGGCACAGTCTGTGGATAAGCACTTTCATTGAGAGGTGTTGCCAAGCTTCTAAGAAATAACGAGTTTCCGAAATATCAGCAAATATCTTTTCACCCAATCTTGATGATACTTGGTGGTAATGATTGGTACAGAAATCCCACTTGGCTCACCAAATTTTGTTCTTCTAGGTTGAAGCATTCGTATACAGTAGCAGTTTTTATATTTACGTTTTCTCTGTTCTCTTCTATGTAGATAGATATATTTGGAACTCTAAATCCAACATGGTTTGTAGTAGCTCTTTGAAACTTGACAAAATAAAGGAGTTCTCAGTCTTGTCTCTATAGTTTGTTTCCTCTTCAAGTAGCCCTAGGCACAGACTGTGGAAAATCACTTTCATTGAAAGGGGTTGCCAAGCTTCCAATAAATAACGAGTTTCCGAAATACCAGCAAATATTTTTTCACCCAATCTTGAAGATACTTGGTGGTAATGACAAGTACACAAATCCCACTTTGCTCACCAAATTTTGTTCTTCTACTTTGAAGCGTTCTTTTACAGTAGAAGTCTATATTTTTCGGTTTCCCTCTGTTCTATCCTATATACATAGATGAATTTGGAACTCTAAATCCAACATGGTGTGTAGTAGCTCTTTGAAACGTGACAAAATAAAGGAGTTCTCGGTTTTGTCTCTATGGTTTGTTTCCTCTTCAAGTAGCCCTAGGCACAGACTGTGGAAAAGCACTTTCTTTGAAAGGGGTTGCCAAGCTTCTAAGAAATAAAGAGTTTCCGAAATGACAGCAAATATTTTTTAACCCAAACTTGATGATACTTGGTGGTAATGATCAGTACACCAATCCCACTTGGCTCACCAAATTTTGTTCTTCTAGGTTGAAGCGTTCGTCCAAAGTAGCAGTTTTTATATTTAGGTTTCACTTTGTTCTCTCCTATATTGATAGATGAATTTGGAACTCTAAATCCAACATGGTTTGTAGCAGCTCTTTGAAACTTGAAAAAATAAAGTAGTTCTCTGTATTTTCTCTATGGTTTGTTTCCTCTTCAAGTAGCTCTAGGCACAGACTGTGGAAAATCACTTTCATTGAAAGGGGTTGCCAAGCTTCCAATAAATAACGAGTTTCTGAAATACCAGCAAATATTTTTTCACCCAATCTTGAAGATACTTGGTGGTAATGAGAAGTATACAAATCCCACTTGGCTCACCAAATTTTGTTCTTCTAGGTTGAAGCGTTCGTTTACAATAGCAATTTTTATTTTTAGGTTTCACTCTGTTCTCTCTTATATTGATAGATGAATTTGGAACTCTAAATCCAACATGGTTTGTAGTAGCTCTTTGAAACTTGAAAAAATAAAGGAGTTCTCAGTTTTTTCTCTATGGTTTGTTTCCTCTTCAAGTATCCCTAGTCACAGACTGTGGAAAAGCACTTTCATTGAGAGGTGTTGCCAAGCTTCTAAGAAATAACGATTTTCCGAAATACCAGCAAATATTTTTTCACCCAATCTTGATGATACTTGGTGGTAATGATTGGTACAGAAATCCCACTTGGTTCACCAAATTTTGTTCTTCTAGCTTGAAGCGTTCGTCTACAGTAGCAGTTTTTATATTATATTTCCCTCTGTTCTCTTCTATATAAATAGATGAATTTGGAACTCTAAATCCAACATGGTTTGTAGTAGCTCTTTGAAATTTGACAAAATAAAATAGTTCTCAGTATTGTCTCTTTGGTTTGTTTTCTCTTCAAGGAGCCCTAGGCACAGACTGTGGAAAAGCACTTTCATTGTGACTTGTTGCCAAGCTTCAAAGAAATAACGAGTTTCCGAAATACCAGCAAAAATTTATTCACCCAATGTTGATGATACTTGGTGGTAATGATCAGTACACCAATCCCACTTGGCTCATCAAATTTTGTTCTTCTAGGTTGAAGCGTTGGTCTACAGTAGCAGTTTTTATATTTAGGTTTCACTCTGTTTTCTTGTATATAGATAGATGAATTTGGAATCCTAAATCCAACATGTTTTGTATTAGCTCTTTGAAACTTGACAAAATAAAGGAGTTCTCAGTTTTGACTCTATGGTTTGTTTACTCTTCAAGTAACCCTAAGCAGAGACTGTGGAAAAGCACTTTCAATGAAAGGGGTTGCCAAGCTTCGAAGAAATAACGAGTTTCTGAAATACCAGCAAATATTTTTTCACCCAATCTTGATGATACTTGGTGGTAAAGATCGGTACAGAAATCCCACTTGACTCACCAAAAATGGTTCCTCTATTTTGAAGCGTTCGTTTACAGTAGCAGTCTATATTTTTAGGTTTCCCTCCATTCTCTCCTATATAGATAGCTTAATTTGGAACTCTACATCCAACATGGTTTGTAGTAGCTCTTTGAAACTTGACAAAATAAAGGCGTTCTCAGTTTTGTCTCTATGGTTTGTTTCCTCTTCCCTTAGCCCTAGGCACAGACTGTGGAAAAGCACTTTCATTGAGATGGGTTGCCAAGCTTCTAAGAAATAAAGAGTTTCCGAAATACCAGCAAACATTTCTTCACTCCAACTTGATGATACATGGTGGTAATGTTCAGTACACCAATCCCACTTGACTCACCAAGTTTTGTTCTTCTAGTTTGAAGCTTTCGTTTACAGTAGCAGTTTATATTATTAGGTTTCCCTCTGTTCTCTCCTACATAGATAGCTGAATTTGGATCTCTAAATCTAACATGGTTTGTACTAGCTCTTTGAAACTTGAGAAAATAAAGTAGTTCTCAGTTTTGTCTCTATGATTTGTTTCCTCTTCATGTAGCCCTAAGCAGCGACTGTGGAAAAGCTTTTTCATTGAAAGGAGTTGCCAAGCTTCCAAGAAATTATGAGTTTCTGAAAGACCAGCAAATACTTTTTTACCCAATCTTGATGATACGTGGTGGTAATGACAAGTACACAATTCCCACTTGGCTCACCAAATTTTGTTCTTCTCGGTTGAAGCGTTCGTTTACAGTAGCAGTTTGTATTTTTAGGATTCACTTTGTTCTCTCCTATATCGAAAGATGAATTTGGAACTCTAAATCCAACATGGTTTGTAGTAGCTCTTTGAAACTTGACAAAATAAAGGAGTTCTCAGTTTTGTGTCTATGATTTGTTTCCTCTTCAATAGCCCTAAGCAGAGACTGTGGAAAAGCTGTTTCATTGAAAGGGTTTGCCAAGCTTCGGGGAAATAACGAGTTTCCGAAATACCAGCAAATATTTTTTCACCCAATCTTGATGATACTTGGTGGTAATGATCGGTACAGAAATCCCACTTGACTCACCAAATTTTGTTGTTCTAGTTTGAAGCGTTCGTTTACAGTAGCAGTTTATATTTTTAGGTTTCCCTCAGTTCTCTCCCATATAGATACCTGAATTTGTAACTCTAAAACCAACATGGTTTGTACTAGCTCTTTGACACTTTACAAAAAGAAGTAGTTCTCAGTTTTGTCTCTATGATTTGCTTCCTCTTCAAGTAGCCCTAAGCAGAGACTGTGGAAAAGCACTTTCATTGAAAGGAGTTGCCAAGCTTAAAAGAAATTATGAGTTTCAGAAATACCAGCAAATATTTTTTCACCCAATATTGATGATACGTGGTGGTAATGACAAGTACACAAATCCCACTTGGCTCACCAAATTTTGTTCTTCTAGGTTTAAACGTTCGTTTACAGTAACAGTTTTTATATTTAGGTTTCACTTTGTTCTCTCATATATAGATAGATGAATTTGGAACTCTAAATCCAACATGCTTTGTAGTAGATTTTTGAAACTTGACAAAATAAAGGAGTTCTCAGTCTTGTCTCTATAGTTTGTTTCCTCTTCAATTAGCCCTAGGCACAGACTGTGGAAAATCACTTTCATTGAGAGGGGTTGCCAAGCTTCCAATAAATAACGAGTTTCCGAAATACCAGCAAATATTTTTTCACCCAATCTTGAAGATACTTGGTGGTAATGACAAGTACACAAATCCCACTTGGCTCACCAAATTTTGTTCTTCTAGTTTGAAGCATTCTTTTACAGTAGAAGTCTATATTATTCGGTTTCCCTCTGTTCTATCCTATATACATAGATGAATTTGGAACTCTAAATCCAACATGGTGTGTAGTAGCTCTTTGAAACGTGACAAAATAAAGGCGTTCTCAGTTTTGTGTCTATGGTTTGTTTCCTCTTCAAGTAGCCCTAGGCACAGACTGTGGAAAAGCACTTTCTTTGAAAGGGGTTGCCAAGCTTCTAAGAAATAAAGAGTTTCCGAAATGCCAGCAAATATTTTTTAACCCAAACTTGATGATACTTGGTGGTAATGATCAGTACACCAATCCCACTTGGCTCACCAAATTTTGTTCTTCTAGGTTGAAGCGTTCGTCCAAACTAGCAGTTTTTATATTTAGGTTTCACTTTGTTCTCTCCTATATTGATAGATGAATTTGGAACTCTAAATCCAACATTTTTTGTAGCAGCTCTTTGAAACTTGACAAAATAAAGTAGTTCTCTGTATTGTCTCTATGGTTTGTTTCCTCTTCAAGTAGCCCTAGGCACAGACTGTGGAAAAGCACTTTCATTGAAAGGGGTTGCCAAGCTTCCAATAAATAAAGAGTTTCCGAAATACCAGCAAATATTTTTTCACCCAATCTTGAAGATACTTGGTGGTAATGACAAGTATACAAATCCCACTTGGCTCACCAAATTTTGTTCGTCTAGGTTGAAGCGTTCGTTTACAATAGCAATTTTTATTTTTAGATTTCACTCTGTTCTCTCTTATATTGATAGATGAATTTGGAACTCTAAATCCAACATGGTTTGTAGTAGCTCTTTGAAACTTGAATAAATAAAGGAGTTCTCAGTTTTGTCTCTATGGTTTGTTTCCTCTTCAAGTAGCCCTAGTCACAGACTGTGGAAAAGCACTTTCATTGAGAGGGGTTGCCAAGCTTCTAAGAAATAACGATTTTCCGAAATACCAGCAAATATTTTTTCACCCAATCTTGATGATACTTCGTGGTAATGTTCGGTACAGAAATCCCACTTGGTTCACCAAATTTTGTTCTTCTAGCTTGAAGCGTCCGTCTACAGTAGCAGTTTTTATATTATATTTCCCTCTGTTCTCTTCTATATAAATAGATGAATTTGGAACTCTAAATCCAACATGGTTTGTAGTAGCTCTTTGAAATTTGACAAAATAAAATAGCTCTCAGTATTGTCTCTTGGTTTGTTTCCTCTTCAAGGAGCCCTAGGCACAGACTGTTGAAAAGCACTTTCATTGTGACTTGTTGCCAAGCTTCAAAGAAACAACGAGTTTCCGAAATACCAGCAAATATTTTTTCACCCAATCTTGATGATACTTGTGGTAATGATCCCTACACAAATCCCGCTTGACTCACCAAATTTTGACACTTCTAGGTTGAAGCATTCGTTTACACTAGCAGTTTATATTTTTAGGTTTCCCCTCTGTTCTCTCCTATGTAGATAGATGAATTTGGAACTCAAAATCCAACATGGTTTGTAGTAGCTCTTTGATACTTGATAAAATAAAGGAAATCTCAGTTTTGTCTCTCTAATTTGTTTCCTCTTCAAGTAGCCGTAGGCACAGACTGTGGAAAAGCACTTTCATTGTGACTTGTTGCCACGCTTCAAAGAAATAACGAGTTTCCGAAATACCAGCAAAAATTTTTTCACCCAATGTTGATGATACTTGGTGGTAATGATCAGTACACCAATCCCACTTGGCTCATCAAATTTTGTTCTTCTAGGTTGAAGCGTTGGTCTACAGTAGCAGTTTTTATATTTAGGTTTCACTCTGTTTTCTTGTATATAGATAGATGAATTTGGAATCCTAAATCCAACATGGTTTGTAGTAGCTCTTTGAAACTTGACAAAATAAAGGAGTTCTCAGTTTTGACTCTATGATTTGTTTACTCTTCAAGTAACCCTAAGCAGAGACTCTGGAAAAGGACTTTCATTGAAAGGGGTTGTCAAGCTTCGAAGAAATAACGAGTTTCTGAAATACCAGCAAATATTTTTTCACCCAATCTTGATGATACTTGGTGGTAAAGATCGGTACAGAAATCCCACTTGACTCACCAAAAATGGTTCCTCTATTTTGAAGCGTTCGTTTACAGTAGCAGTCTATATTTTTAGGTTTCCCTCCATTCTCTCCTATATAGATAGCTTAATTTGGAACTCTACATCCAACATGGTTTGTAGTAGCTCTTTGAAACTTGACAAAATAAAGGCGTTCTCAGTTTTGTCTCTATGGTTTGTTTCCTCTTCCCGTAGCCCTAGGCACAGACTGTGGAAAAGCACTTTCATTGAGAGGGGTTGCCAAGCTTCTAAGAAATAAAGAGTTTCCGAAATACCAGCAAATATTTCTTCACTCCAACTTGATGATACATGGTGGTAATGTTCAGTACACCAATCCCACTTGACTCACCACGTTTTGTTCTTCTAGTTTGAAGCGTTCGTTTACAGTAGCAGTTTATATTTTTAGGTTTCCCTCTGTTCTCTCCTACATAGATAGCTGAATTTGGATCTCTAAATCTAACATGGTTGGTACTAGCTCTTTGAAACTTGAGAAAATAAAGTAGTTCTCAGTTTTGTCTCTATGACTTGTTTCCTCTTCAAGTAGCCCTAAGCAGCGACTGTGGAAAAGCTTTTTCATTGAAAGGAGTTGCCAAGCTTCCAAGAAATTATGAGTTTCCGAAAGACCAGCAAATACTTTTTTACCCAATCTTGATGATACGTGGTGGTAATGACAAGTACACAATTCCCACTTGGCTCACCAAATTTTGTTCTTCTCGGTTGAAGCGTTCGTTTACAGTAGCAGTTTGTATTTTTAGGATTCACTTTGTTCTCTCCTATATCGAAAGATGAATTTGGAACTCTAAATCCAACATGGTTTGTAGTAGCTCTTTGAAACTTGACAAAATAAAGGCGTTCTCATTATTGTCTCTATGGTTTGTTTTTTCTTCAAGTAGCCCTAAGCAAAGACTTTGGAAAATCACTTTCATTGATAGGGGTTGCCAAGTTACCAAGAAATTATGAGTTTCTGAAATACCAGCAAATATTTTTTCACCCAATCTGGATGATACGTGGTGGTAATGACAAGTACACAATTCCCACTTGGCTCACCAAATTTTGTTCTTCTAGGTTGAAGCGTTCGTTTACAGTAGCAGTTTTTATTTTTAGTTTTCCCTCTGTTCACTCCTATATAGATAGATGAATTTGGAACTCTAAATCCAACATGGTTTGTAGTAGCTCTTTGAAGCTTGACAAAAAAAAAAAAAACTAGTTTTCAGTTTTGTCTCTGTGATTTGTTTCCTCTTCAAGTAGCCCTAAGCAGAGACTGTGGAAAAGCACTTTCATTGAAAGGGGTTGCCAAGCTTCCAAGAAATGACGAGTTTCCGAAATACCAGCAAATATTTTTCACCCAATCTTGTTGATACGTGGTGGTAATGATCGGTCCACAAATCCCACTTGGCTCACCAAATTTTATTCTTCTAGGTTGAAGCGTTCGTTTACAGTAGCAGTTTTTTATTTGTAGGTTTCACTCTGTTCTTTTTTATATAGATAGATGAATTTGGACCTCTAAATCCAACATGGTTTGTAGTAGCTTTTTGAAACTTGACAAAAAAAAGTAGTTCTCAGTTTTGTCTCTATGGTTTGTTTCCTCTTCAAGTAGCCCTAAGCAGAGACTGTGGAAAAGCACTTTCATTGAAAGGGGTTGCCAAGCTTCCAAGAAATAACGAGTTTCTAAAACACCAGCAAATATTTTTTCACCCAATCTTGATGATACTTGGTGGTAATGATTGGTACACAAATCTCACTTGACTCACCAAATTTTGGTCGTCTAGGTTGAAGCGTTCGTTTACAGTAGCAGACTATATTTTTAGGTTTCCCTCCGTTCTCTCCTATATAGATAGATGAATTTGGAACTCTAAATCCTACATGGTTTGGAGTAGCTCTTTGAAACTTGACAAAATAAAGGAGTTCTCAGTTTTGTCTCTATGGTTGTTTCCTCTTTAAGAAGCCCTAGGCACAGACTGAGGAAAAGCACTTTCATTGAGAGGGGTTTCCAGGCTTCTAGGAAATAATGAGTTTCGGAAATACCAGCAAATATTTTTTCACCCAATCTTGATGATAATTGGTGGTAATGATCAGTACACAAATCACACTTGACTCACCACATTTTGTTCTTCTAGGTGGAAGCTTTCGTCTACAGAGGTGTCGTTTTTATATTTAGGTTTCCCTTTGTTCTCTCCTATATAGATAGATTAATTTGGAACGCTAAATCCAACATGGTTTATAGTCGCTCTTTGAAACTTGACAAAATAAAGGAGTTCTCAGTTTTGTCTCTATGGTTGTTTCCTCTTCAAGTAGCCCTAGGCAGAGACTGTGGAAAAGCACTTTCATTGAGAGGGGTTGCCAAGCTTCTAAGAAATAACGAGTTTCCGAAATACCAGCAATTATTTTTTTCACCCAATCTTGATGATGTCTTGTGGTAATGATCAGTACACAAATCCCACTTGGCTCACCAAATTTTGTTCTTCTAGGTTGCCGCGTTCGTCTGCAGTAGCAGTTTTTATAATTAGGTTTCACTCTCTTCTCTCCTATATAGATAGATGAATTTGGAACTCTAAATCCAATATGGTTTGTAGTAGCTCTTTGAAACTTGACAAAATAAAGGAGTTCTCAGATTTGTCTCTATTTTTTGTTTCATCTTAAAGTAGTCCTAGGCACAGACTGTGGAAAAGCACTTTCATTGAGAGGGGTTGCCAAGCTTCTAAGAAATAATGAGTTTCCGAAATACCAGGAAATATTTTTTCACCCAATCTTGATAGTACTTGTTGGTTGTGATTAGAACACACATCCCACCTGGCTCACCAAATTGTGTTCTTCTAGGATGAAGCGTTCGTTTACAGTAGCAGTTTTTATATTTAGGTATCACTCTGTTCTCTATTATATAGATAGATGAATTTGGAATGCTATCCAACATGGTTTGAAGTAGATCTTTGAAAGTTGACAAAATAAAGTAGTTCTTAGTTTTGTCTCTATGGTTTGTTTCCTCTTCAACTATCCCTAGGCATAGACTGTGGAAAAGCAATTTCATTGAGAGGGGTTGCCAAGCTGCAAAGAAATAACGAGTTTCTGAAATACCAGCAAATATTTTTTCACCCAATCTTGATGACCCTTGGTGGTAATGATCAGTACACAAATCCCACTTGGCTCACCAAATTTTGTTCTTCTAGGTTGAAGTGTTCGTCTACAGTAGCAGTTTTTATATTTAGGTTTCCTTCTGTTCTCTCCTATATAGATAGATGAATTTGGAACTCTAAATCCAACATGGTTTGTAGTATCTCTTGAAACTGGACAAAATAAAGGAGTTCTCAGTTTTGTCTCTATGGTTTGTTTCCTCTTCGAGTAGCCCTAAGCAGAGACTGTGGAAAAGCACTTTCATTGAAATGGGTTGCCAAGCTTCCATGAAATTACGAGTTTCCGAAATACCAGCAAATATTTTTTTACCAAGCCTTGATGATACGTGTTAGTAATGACAAGTACACAAATCCCACTTGGCTCACCATGTTTTGTTCTTCTAGTTTGGAGCGTTCGTTTACAGTAGCATTTTTTTATTTTTAGGTTTCCTTCTGTTCTCTCCTATATAGATAGATGAATTTGGAACTCTAAATCCAACATGGTTTGTAGTAGCTCTTTGAAACTTGACAAATGAAGGAGTTCTCAGGTTTGTCTCTATTTTTAGTTTCCTCTTCAAGTAGTCATAGGCACAGACTGTGGAAAAGGAAATTCATTGAGAGGGGTTGCCAAGCTTCTAAGAATTAATGAGTTTCCGAAATACCAGCAAATATTTTTTCACCCAAACTTGATAGTACTTGGTGGTAATGATTAGAACACAAATCCCACCTGGCTCACCAAATTGTGTTCTTCTAGGATGAATCGTTCGTTTACAGTAGAAGTTTTTATATTTAGGTTTCACTCTGTTCTCTCCTATATAGATAGATGAATTTGGAACGCTAAATCCAACATGGTTTTTAGTAGATCTTTGAAACTTGACAAAGTAGTTCTCAGTTTCGTCTCTATGGTTTGTGTCCTCTTCAATTAGCCCTAGGCACAGACTGTGGAAAAGCACTTTCATTAGAGGGGTTGCGAAGCTTCTCAGAAATAACGAGCTTCCGAAATACCAGCAAATATTTTTTCACCCAATCTTGATGATACTTGGTGGTAATGATCAGTACACTAATCCCACTTGGCTCACCAAATTTTGTTCTTCTAGGTTGACGCGTTCGTCTACAGTAGCAGATTTACTTTTAGCTTTCCCTCTGTTCTCTCCTATATAGATAGATGAATTTTGAACTCTAAATCCAACATGGTTTGTAGTAGCTCTTTGATACTTGAAGAAATAAAGGAGTTCTCAGTTTTGTCTCTATGGTTTGTTTCCTCTTCAAGTAGCCCTAGGCACAGACTGTGGAAAAGCACTTTCATTGAGAGGGGCTGCCAAGCTTCTAACAAATAACCAATTTCCGAAATACCAAACAATATTTTTTCACCCAATATTGATGATACTTGGTGGTAATGATCAGTACACAAATCCCACTTTCGCATCAAATTTTTTTCTTCTAGTTTGAAGCGTTCATTTACAGTAGCAGTTTATATTTTTAGGTTTCCCTCTGTTCTCTCCTATATAGATAGATGAATTTGGAACTCTAAATCCAACATGGTTTGTAGTAGGTCTATGGAACTCGACAAAATAAAGGAGTTCTCAGTTTTGTCTCTATGATTTGTTTCCTCTTCACGTAGCCCTAAGCAGAGACTGCGGAAAAGCACTTTCATTGAAAGGGGTTGCCAAGATTCCAAGAAATAACGAGTTTCCGAAACCCAGCAAACATTTTTTCACCCAATCTTGATGATAATTGGTGGTAATGATCGGTACACAAATCACACTTGACTCACATAATTTTGTTCATCTAGGTTGAAGCGCTCTTTTACAGTAGCAGTTTATATTTTTAGGTTTCCCTCTCTTCTCGCCCTTATAGATAGATGAATTTGGAATTCTATATCCAACATGGTTGGTAGTAGCTCTTTGAAACTTGACAAAATAAAGGAATTCTCAGTTTGTCTCTATGATTTGTTTCCTCTTCAAGTAGCCCTAAGCAGAGAATGTGGAAAAGCACTTTCATTGAATGGGGTTGCCAAGCTTCCAAGAAATTAAGAATTTTCGAAATACGAGCAAGTATTTTTTCACCCAATCTTGAAGATACGTGGTGGTGTTGATCGGTACACAAATCCCACTTGGCTCACCAAATTTTGTTCTTCTAGGTTTTAGCGTTCGTTTACATTAGCAGTTTCTATTTTTAGGTTTCCCTCTGTTCTCTCCTATATAGATAGATGAATTTGGAACTGTAAATCCAACATTGTTTCTAGTAGCTCTTTGAAATTTGACAAAATAAAGGAGTTCTCTGTTTTGTCTCTATGGCTTGTTTCCTCTTCAAGTAGCCCTAGGCACAGACTGTGGAAAAGCACTTTCATTGAGAGGGGTTGCCAGGCTTCTTAGAAATAACGAGTTTCCGAAATACAAGCAAATATTTTTTCACCCAATTGGGATGATACGTGGTGGTAATGACAAGGACACAAATCCCACTTGGATCACCAAATTTTGTTCTTCTAGGTTGAAGTGTTCGTTTACAGTAGCAGTTTTTATTTTAGCTTTCACTCTGTTCTCTCCTATATAGATAGATAAACTTGGAACTCTAAATCAAACATTGTTTCTAGTAGCTCTTTGAAACTTGACAAAATAAAGGTGTTCTCAGTTTTGTCTCTGTGTTTTGTATCCTCTTCAAGTAGCCCTAGGCACAGAGTGTGGAAAAGCACTTCCATTGAGAGGGGTTGCCAAGCTTCTAAGAAATAACGAGTTTCCGAAATACCAGCAAATATTTTTTCACCCAATCTTGTTGATACTTGGTGGTAATGATAGGTACACAAATCCCACTTGGCTCACCAAATTTGGAAATCTAAATCCAACATGGTTTGTAGTAGCTCTTTGTAAGTTGACCAAAAAAAAGAGATCTCAGGTTTGTCTCTTTAATTTGTTTCCTCCTCAAGTAGCCCTAAACAGAAACTGTGGAAATGCACTTTCATTGAAAGGGGTTGCCAAGCTTCCAATAAATTACGAGTTTCCGAAATACCTGCAAATATTTTTTCACCCAAACTTGATGATACGTGGTGGTAATGATCGGTACACAAGTCCACTTGTCTCACTAAATTTTCTTCTTCAAGGTTGAAGCGTTCGTCTACAGTAGCAGTTTTTATATGTAGGTTTCACTCTGTTTTCTATTATATAGATAGATGAATTTGGAACTATATATCCAACATGGTTTGTAGTAGCTCTTTGAATCTCAAAAAAATAAAGGAGTTCTCAGTTTGGTCTCTATGGTTTGTTTCCTCTTCAAGTAGCCCTAGGCACAGACTGTGGAAAAGCACTTTCATTGAGAGGGGTTGCCAAGCTTCAAAGAAATAACGAGTTTCCGAAATACCAGCAAATATTTTTTTACCCAATCTTGATGATACTTCGTGTTAATGATCAGGACACAAATCTCACTTGGCTCACCAAATTTCGTTTTTCTAGGTTGAAGCTTTCGTCAACAGTAGCAGTTTTTATATTTAGGTTTCGCTCTGTTCTATCCTATATAGATAGATAAATTTGGAACTATAAATACAACATGGTTTGTAGTAACTCTTTGAATCTTGACAAAATAAAAGAGTTCTCGGTTTTGTCTCTATGGTTTGTTTCCTCTTCAAGTAGCCCTAGGCACAGACTGTGGAAAAGCACATTCATTGAGAGGGGTTGCCAAGCTTCAAAGAAATAACGAGTTTCAGAAATACCAGCAAATATATTTTTATCCAATCTTGATGATACTTGGGGGTAATGATCAGTACACAAATCCCACTTGGCTCACCAAATTTCGTTCTTCTAGGTTGAAGCGTTCGTCTACAGTAGCAGTTTTTATATTTAGGTTTCCTTCTGTTCCCTCCTATATACATAGATGAATTTCGAACTCTAAATCCAACATGGTTTGTAGTAGCTCTTTGAAACTTGACAAAATAAAGGAGTTCTCAGTTTTTTCTCTATGGTTTCTTTCTTCTTCAAGTAGCCCTAGGCACAGACTGTGGAAAAGCACTTTCATTGAGGGGGGTTGCAAAGCTTCTAAGAAATAACGAGTTTCTGAATTACCAGCAAATATTTTTTCACCCAATCTTGATGATACTTGGTGGTAATGATCAGTACACCAATCCCTCTTGGCTCACCAAATTTTGTTCTTCAAGTTTGAAGCGTTCATCTACAGTAGCAGTTTTTATATTTAGGTTTCACTCTGTTCCCTTCCATATAGTTAGATGAATTTGGAACTCTAAATCCAACATGGTTTGTAGTAGCTCTTTGAAACTTGACAAAATTAAGGAGTTCTCAGTTTTGTCTCTTTAATTTGTTTCCTCTTGAAGTAGCCCTAAGCAGAGACTGTGGAAAAGCACTTTCATTGAGAGGGGTTGCCAAACTTCCAAGAAATTACGCGTTTCCGAAATACTAGCAAATATTTTTTCACCCAATGTTGATGATACGTGGTGGTAATGACAAATACACAAATCCCACATGGCTCACCAAATTTTGTTCTTCTAGGTTGAAGCGTTCGTCTACAGTAGCAGTCTTTATATTTAGGTTTCACTATCTTCTCTCTTATATAGATAGATGAATTTGGAAATCTAAATCCAACATGGTTTGTAGTAGCTCTTTGAAACTTTACAAAATAAAGGAGTTCTCAGTTTTGTCTCCATGGTTTGTTTCCTCTTCAAGTAGCCCTAGGCACAGACTGTGAAAAAGCACTTTCATTGAGAGGGGTTGCCAACCTTCTAAGAAATAACGAGTTTCTGAAATACCAGCAAATATTTTTTTACCCAATCTTGATGATACTTGTCGGTAATGATGAGTACACCAATCCCACTTGGCTAACTAAATTTTGTTCTTCAATTTTGAAGCGTTCGTCTACATTAGCAGTTTTTATATTTAGGATTCACTCTATTCTCTTCTATATAGTTTGAGGAATTTGGAACTCTAAATCCAACATGGTTTGTAGTAGCTCTTTGAAACTTGACAAAATAAAGGAATTCTCAGTTTTGTCTCTCTGATTTGTTTCCTCTTCAAGTAGCCCTAAGCAGAGAATGTTGAAAAGCACTTTCATTGAAAGGGGTTGCCAAATTTCCAAGAAATTACGAGTTTCAGAAATACCAGCAAATATTTTTTCACACAGTCTTGATGATACGTAGTGGTAGTGACAAGTACAGAAATCCCACATGGCTCACCAACTTTTGTTCTTCTTGATTGAAGCGTTCGTTTAAAGTAGCAGTTTTTATTTTTAGGTTTTCCTCTGTTCTCTGCAATATAGATAGATGTGTTTGGAACCCTAAATCCAACATGGTTTGTAGTAGATCTTTGAAACTTGACAAAATAAATTAGTTTTCAGTTTTGTCTCTATGGTTTGTTTCCTCTTCAAGTAGCCCCAGGAACAGACTGTGGAAAAGCACTTTCATTGAGAGTGGTTTCCAAACTTCTAAGAAATAACGAGTTTCCAAAATACCAGCAAATATTTTTTTACCAATCTTGATGATACATGGTGGTAATGATCAGACACAAATCCCACTTGGCTCGCCAAATTCTGTTCTTCTAGGTTGAAGCGTCGGTCTACAGCAGCAGTTTTTTATATTTACGTTTCGCTCTGTTCCCTCCTATATAGATAGATGAATTTGGAACTCTAAATCCATCATGGTTTTTAGTAGCTCTATGAAACCAGACAAAAAAAAGTAGTTCTCAGTTTTGTCTCTATGGTTTGTTTTTATTCAAGTAGCCCTTTGCAGAGACTGTAGAAAAGAAATTTCATTAAAATGGGTTGCCAAGCTTTCAAGAAATTACGAGTTTCCGAAACACCAGCAAATATTTTTTGACCCAACCTTGATGATACTTGGTGGTAATGATCGGTACACAAATCCCACTTGGCTCTCCAAATTCTGTTCTTCTAGGTTGAAGCCTTCATCTACAGTAGCAGTTTTTATGTTTAGGTTTCACTCTGTTCTCTTCTATGTAGACAGATCAATTTGAAACTCTAAATCCAACATGGTTTGTAGTAGCTCTTTGAAACTTGACAAAATAAAATGTTCTCAGTTTTGTCTCTATAGTTTGTTTCCTATTCAAGTAGCCCTAGGAACAGACTTTCGAAAAGCACTTTCATTGAGAGGGGTTGCCAAGCTTCTAAGAAATAAGGAGTTTCCGAAATACCAGCAAATATTTTTTCACCCAATCTTGATGATACTTGGTGGTAATGATCAGTACACAAATCCCACTTGGCTCACCAAATTGTGTTCTTCTAGGTTGGAGCGTTCGTCTACAGTAGCAGTTTTTATATTTAGGTTTCACTCTGTACTCTCCAATATAGATAGATGAATTTGGAACTCTAAATTTAACATGGTTTGTAGTAGCTCTTTGAAACTTGACAAAATAAAGGAGTTCTCAGTTTTGTCTCTATGGTTTGTTTCCTCTTCAAGTAGACCTAAGCTGAGACTGTGGAAAAGCACTTTCATTGAAAGGGGTTGCCAAGCTTCCAAGAAATTACGAGTTTCCAAAATAACGGCAAATATTTTTTCACCCAATCTGGATGATACATGGTGGTAATGACAAGTACACAAATTCCACTTTGCTCACCAAATTTTGTTCTTCTAGTATGAAGCTTTCGTTTACAGTAGCAGTTTTTATTTTTAGGTTTCATTCTGTTGTCTCCTTTATAGATAGATGAATTTGGAATTCTAAATCCAACATGGTTTTTAGTAGCTCTTTGAAACTTGACAAAATAAAGGAGTTCTCATTTTTATCTCTATGGTTTGTTTCCTCTTCAAGTAGCCGTAAGTAGAGACTGTGGAAAAGCAGTTTCATTGAAAGTGGTTGCCAAGCTTCCAAGAAATTACGAGTTTCCGAAATACCAGCAAATATTTTTTCACCCATTCTTGATGATACGTGGTGGTAATGATCAGTACAAAAAACCCACTTGGCTGACCAAATTGTGTTCTTCTAGGTTGAAGCATTCGTCTATATTAGCAGTTTTTATATGTAGGGTTCACTCTGTTCTCTTCTATATAGATAGATGAATTAGGAACTCTAAATTCAACATGGTTTGTAGTAGCTCTTTGAAACTTGTCAAAAGAAAGTAGTTCTCAGTTTTGTCTCTATGGTTTATTTCCTCATCAAGTAGCTCTAGGCACAGACTGTGGAAAAGGACTTTCAATGAGAGGGGTTGCCAAGCTTCCAAAAAATAACGAGTTTCCGAAATACCAGCAAGTATTTTTTCACCCAATTTGATGACACTTGGTGGTAATGATCGTTACACAAATCCCACTTGGCGCACCAAATTTTGTTCTTCTACTTTTAAGCGTTCGTTTACAATAGCAGTTTATATTTTTAGGTTTCCCTCAGTTCTCTCCTATATAGATAGTTGAATTTGGAACTCTAAATCAAACATGGTTTGTAGTAGCTCTTTGAAACTTGACAAAATAAAGGAGTTCTCAGTTTTGTCTCTATGGTTCGTTTCCTCTTCAAATAGCCTTAGGCACAGACTGTGGAAAAGCACTTTCATTGAGAGGGGTTGCCAAGCTTCTAAGAAATAACGAATTTCTGAAATACCAGCAAATATTTTTTCACCCAATCTTGATGATACTTGGTGGTAATGATCAGTCCACAAATCCCACTTGGCTCACAAAATTTTGTTCTTCTAGGTTTAAGCGTTCGTTTACAGTAGCAGTTTTTATTTTTGGTTTCACTCTGTTCTCTCCTGTATAGATAGCTGAATTTGGAACCCTAAATCCAACATGGATTTTAGTAGCTCTTTGAAACTTGACAAATAAAGGAGTTCTCAGTTTTGTCTCTATGGTTTGTTTCCTCTTCAAGTATCCCTAGGCACAGACTGTGGAAAAACACTTTCATTGAGAGGGGTTGCCAAGCTTCTAAGAAATAACGAGTTTCCGAAATACCAGCAAATATTTTTTCACCCAATCTTGATGATATTGGTGGTAATGATCAGTCCACAAATCCCACTTGGCCCACCAAATTTTGTTCTTCTAGGTTTAAGCGTTCGTCTACAGTAGCAGTTTTTATATGTAGGTTTCAATCTGTTCTCTCTTATATAGATAGATGAATTTGGAACTCTAAATCCAACATGTATTGTAGTAGCTCTTTGAAACTTGACAAAATAAAGGAGTTCTCAGTTTTGTCTTTATGATTTGTTTCCACTTCAAGTAGCCCTAAGCAGAGACTGCGGAAAAGCACTTTCATTGAAAGGGTTGGCCAAGAATCCAAGAAATTACGAGTTTCCGAAATACCAGCAAGTATTTTTTCACCCAATTTGATGATACTTGGTGGTAATGATTGGTACACAAATCCCACTTGGCGCACCAAATTTTGTTCTTCTAGTTTTATGCGTTCGTTTACAGTAGCAGTTTATATTTTTAGGTTTCCCTCTGATCTCTCCTATATAGATAGATGAATTTGGAACTCTAAAACCAACATGGTTTGTAGTAGCTCTTTGAAACTTGACAAAATAAAGGAGTTCTCAGTTTTGTCTCTATGATTTGTTTCCTCTTCAAGTAGCCCTAAGCAGAGTCTGTGGAAAAGCACTTTCATTGAAAGGGGTTGCCAAGCTTCCAAGAAATTACGTGTTTCCGAAATACCAGCAAATATTTTTTCACCCAGTCTTGATGATACTTGGTGGTAATGACAAGTACACAAATCCCACTTGGCTAACCAAATTTTGTTCTTCTAGGTTGAAGCGTTCGTTTACAGTAGCAGTTTTTATTTTTAGGTTTCACTCTGTTCTCTCTTATATAGATAGATGAATTTGGAACTCTAAATCCAACATGGTTTGTCGTAGCTCTTTGAAACTTGACGGAATAAAGGAGTTCTCAGTTTTGTCTCTAATGTTTGTTTCCTCTTTAAGTAGCCCTAGGCACAGACAGTGGAAAAGCACTTTCATTGAGAGTGGTTGCCAAGCTTCTAAGAAATAATGATTTTTCGAAATACCAGCAAATGTTTTTTCACCCAATCTTAATGATACATGGTGGTAATGATCAGGACACAAATTTCACTTGGCTCACCAAATTGTGTGGTTCTAGGTTGAAGCGTTCGTTTACAGTAGCAGTTTATATTTTTAGGTTTCCCTCTGTTCTCTCCTATATAGACAGCTGAATTTGGAACTCTAAATCCAACATGGTTTGTAGTAGCTCTTTGAAACTTGACAAAATAAAGGAGTTCTCAGTTTTGTCTCTATGGTTTGTTTCCTCTTCAAGTAGCCCTAGGCATAGACTGTGGAAAAGCACTTTTATTGAGAGGGGTTTTCAAGCTTCCCAGAAATTACGATTTTCCGAAATACCAGCACATATTTTTTCACCCAATCTTGATGATACGTGTTGGTAATGATCAGTACAAAAAACCCACTTGGCTGACCAAATTGTGTTCTTCTAGGTTGAAGCATTCATCTACAGTAGTATTTTTTATATGTAGGTTTTACTCTGTTCTCTTCTATATAGATAGATGAATTTGGAACTCTAAATCCAACATGGTTTGTAGTAGCTCTTTGAACCTTGACAAAATAATGTAGTTCTCAGTTTTGTCTCTATGGATTATTTCCTCTACAAGTAGCCCTATGCACAGACTGTGGAAAAGCACTTTCATTGAGAGGGTTAGCCAAGCTTCTAAGAAATAACAAGTTTCCGAAATACCAGCAAATATTTTTTCACCCAATCTTGATGATACTTGGTGGTAATGATCAGTACACAAATCCCACTTGGCTCACCAAATTCTGTTCTTCTAGGTTGGAGCGTTCGTCTAGAGTAGCAGTTTCTATATTTACGTTTCACTCTGTACTCTCCAATATAGATAGATGAATTTGGAACTCTAAATCCAACATGGTTTGTAGTAGCTCTTTGAAACTTGACAAAATAAAGGAGTTCTCAGTTTTGTCTCTATGGTTTGTTTCCTCTTCAAGTAGACCTAAGCAGAGACTGTGGAAAAGCACTTTCATTGAAAGGGGTTGCCAAGCTTCCAAGAAATTACGAGTTTCCAAAATACCGGCAAATATTTTTTCACCCAATCTGGATGATACATGCTGGTAATGACAAGTACACAAATTCCACTTAGCTCACCAAATTTTGTTCTTCTAGTTTGAAGCTTTCGTTTACAGTAGCAGTTTTTATTTTTAGGTTTCATTCTGTTCTCTCCTTTATAGATAGATGAATTTGGAATTCTAAATCCAACATTGTTTGTAGTAGCTCTTTGAAACTTGACAAATAAAGGAGTTCTCAGTTTTGTCTCTATGGTTTGTTTCCTCTTCAAGTATCCCGAAGCACAGACTATGGAAAAGCACTTTCATTGAGAGGGTTTGCCAAGCTTCTAAGAAATAACGAGTTTCCGAAATACCAGCAAATATTTTTTCACCCAATCTTGATGATATTGGTGGTATGATCAGTCCACAAATCCCACTTGTCCCACCAAATTTTGTTCTTCTAGGTTGAAGCGTTCGTCTGCAGTAGCAGTTTTTATATTTAGGTTTCCCTCTGTTCTCTCCTATATAGATAGATGAATTTGGAACTCTAAATCCAACATGGTTTGTAGTAGCTCTTTGAAACTTGACAAAATACAGGAGTTCTCAGTTTTGTCTCTATGGTTTGATTCCTCTTCAAGTAGCCCTATGCACAGACTGTGGAAAAGCGCTTTCATTGAAAGGGGATGCCAAGCTTCCAAGAAATTACGACTTTCCGAAATACCAGCAAATATTTACTCACCCAATCTTGATGGTACGTGGTGGTAATGACAAGTACACAAATCCCACTTGGCTCACCAAATTTTGTTCTTCTAGGTTGAAGCGTTCGTCTGCAGTAGCAGTTTTTATATTTAGGTTTCCCTCTGTTCTCTCCTATATAGATAGATGAATTTGGAACTTTAATCCAACATGGTTTGTAGTAGCTCTTTGAAACTTGACAAAATAAAGGAGTTCTCAGTTTTGTTTCTATTATTTGTTTCCTCTTCAAGTAGCCCTAAGCAGAGACTATGGAAAAGCACTTTCATTGAAAGGGGTTGCCAAGCTTCCAAGAAATTACGAGTTTCCGAAATACCGGCAAATATTTTTTCACCCAATCTGGATGATACATGGTGGTAATGACAAGTACACAAATTCCACTTAGCTCACCAAATTTTGTTCTTCTAGGTTGAAGCTTTCGTTTACAGTAGCAGTTTTTATTTTTAGGTTTCATTCTGTTCTCTCCTTTATAGATAAATGAATTTGGAATTCTAAATCCAACATGGTTTGTAGTAGCTCTTTGAAACGTGACAAAATAAAGGAGTTCTCAGTTTTATCTCTTTGGTTGATTCCTCTTCAAGTAGCCATAAGCAGAGACTGTGGAAAAGCAGTTTCATTGCAAGGGGTTGCCAAGCTTCCAAGAAATTACGAGTTTCCCAAATACCAGCAAATATTTTTTCACCCAATCTTGATGATACGTGGTGGTAATGATCAGTACAAAAAACCCACTTGGCTGAAAAAATTGTGTTCTTCTAGGTTGAAGAATTCGTCTATAGTAGCAGTTTTTATATGTAGGTTTCACTCTGTTCTCTCCTATATAGATAGTTGAATTTGGAACTCTAAATCAAACATGGTTTGCAGTAGCTCTTTGAAACTTGACAAAATAAAGGAGTTCTCAGTTTTGTCTCTATGGTTCGTTTCCTCTTCAAATAGCCTTAGGCACAGACTGTGGAAAAGCACTTTCATTGAGAGGGGTTGCCACGCTTCTAAGAAATAACGAATTTCTGAAATACCAGCAAATATTTTTTCACCCAATCTTGATGATACTTGGTGGTAATGATCAGTCCACAAATCCCACTTGGCTCACAAATTTTGTTCTTCTAGGTTTAAGCGTTCGTTTACATTAGCAGTTTTTATTTTTGGTTTCACTCTCTTCTCTTCTGTTTAGATAGCTGAATTTGGAACTCTAAATCCAACATGGTTTTTAGCAGCTCTTTGAAACTTAACAAATAAAGGAGTTCTCAGTTTTGTCTCTATGGTTTGTTTCCTCTTCAAGTATCCCTAGGCAAAGACTGTGGAAAAGCACTTTCATTGAGAGGGGTTGCCAAGCTTCTAAGAAATAACGAGTTTCCGAAATACCAGCAAATATTTTTTCACCCAATCTTGATGATATTGGTGGTAATGATCAGTCCACAAATCCCACTTGGCCCACCAAATTTTGTTGTTCTAGGTTTAAGCGTTCGTCTACAGTAGCAGTTTTTATATGTAGGTTTCAATCTGTTCTCTCCTATATATAGATGAATTTGGAACTCTAAATCCAACATGGAGTGTAGTAGCTCATTGAAACTTGACAAAATAAAGGAGTTCTCAGTTTTGTCTTTATGATTTGTTTCCTCTTCAAGTAGCCCTAAGCAGAGACTGCGGAAAAGCACTTTCATTGAAAGGGTTGGCCAAGATTCCAAGAAATTACGAGTTTCCGAAATACCAGCAAGTATTTTTTCACCCAATTTGATGATACTTGGTGGTAATGATCGGTACACAAATCCCACTTGGCGCACCAAATTTTGTTCTTCTAGTTTTAAGCGTTCGTTTACAGTAGCAGTTTATATTTTTAGGATTCCCTCTGATCTCTCCTATATAGATAGATGAATTTGGAACTCTAAAACCAACATGGTTTGTAGTAGCTCTTTGAAACTTGAGAAAATAAAGGAGTTCTCAGTTTTGTCTCTATGATTTGTTTCCTCTTCAAGTAGCCCTAAGCAGAGTCTGTG
Source organism: Callospermophilus lateralis (assembly GCF_048772815.1). Classification (NCBI taxonomy): domain Eukaryota; kingdom Metazoa; phylum Chordata; class Mammalia; order Rodentia; family Sciuridae; genus Callospermophilus; species Callospermophilus lateralis. The sequence goes on from NW_027515441.1 coordinate 35,071, forward strand.
GAAAAGCACTTTCATTGAAAGGGGTTGCCAAGCTTCCAAGAAATTACGTGTTTCCGAAATACCAGCAAATATTTTTTCACCCAGTCTTGATGATACTTGGTGGTAATGACAAGTACACAAATCCCACTTGGCTAACCAAGTTTTGTTCTTCTAGGTTGAAGCGTTCGTTTACAGTAGCAGTTTTTATTTTTAGGTTTCACTCTGTTCTCTCTTATATAGATAGATGAATTTGGAACTCTAAATCCAACATGGTTTGTAGTAGCTCTTTGAAACTTGACGGAATAAAGGAGTTCTCAGTTTTGTCTCTAAGGTTTGTTTCCTCTTTAAGTAGCCATAGGCACAGACAGTGGAAAAGCACTTTCATTGAGAGTGGTTGCCAAGCTTCTAAGAAATAATGAGTTTTCGAAATACCAGCAAATGTTTTTTCACCCAATCTTAATGATACGTGGTGGTAAAGATCAGGACACAAATTTCACTTGGCTCACCAAATTGTGTTCTTCTAGGTTGACGCGTTCGTTTACAGTAGCAGTTTATATTTTTAGGTTTCCCTCTGTTCTCTCCTATATAGACAGCTGAATTTGGAACTCTAAATCCAACACGGTTTGTAGTAGCTCTTTGAAACTTGACAAAATAAAGGAGTTCTCAGTTTTGTCTCTATGGTTTGTTTCCTCTTCAAGTAGCCCTAGGCATAGACTGTGGAAAAGCACTTTTATTGAGAGGGCTTGTCAAGCTTCCCAGAAATTACGATTTTCCGAAATACCAGCACATATTTTTTCACCCAATCTTGATGATACGTGTTGGTAATGATCAGTACAAAAAACCCACTTGGCTGACCAAATTGTGTTCTTCTAGGTTGAAGCGTTCATCTACAGTAGTATTTTTTATATGTAGGTTTTACTCTGTTCTCTTCTATATAGATAGATGAATTTGGAACTCTAAATCCAACATGGTTTGTAGTAGCTCTTTGAACCTTGACAAAATAATGTAGTTCTCAGTTTTGTCTCTATGGTTTACTTCCTCTACAAGTAGCCCTATGCACAGACTGTGGAAAAGCACTTTCATTGAGAGGGGTAGCCAAGCTTCTAAGAAATAACAAGTTTCCGAAATACCAGCAAATATTTTTTCACCCAATCTTGATGATACTTGGTGGTAATGATCAGTACACAAATCCCGCTTGGCTCACCAAATTGTGTTCTTCTAGGTTGGAGCGTTCGTCTAGAGTAGCAGTTTTTATATTTAGGTTTCACTTTGTACTCTCCAACATAGATAGATGAATTTGGAATACTAAATCCAACATGGTTTGTAGTAGCTCTTTGAAACTTGACAAAATAAAGGAGTTCTCAGTTTTGTCTCTATGGTTTGTTTCCTCTTCAAGTAGACCTAAGCAGAGACTGTGGAAAAGTACTAACATTGAAAGGGGTTGCCAAGCTTCCAAGAAATTACGAGTTTCCAAAATACCGGCAAATATTTTTTCACCCAATCTGGATGATACATGGTGGTAATGACAAGTACACAAATTCCACTTAGCTCACCAAATTTTGTTCTTCTAGGTTGAAGCTTTCATTTACAGTAGCAGATTTTATTTTTAGGTTTCATATTGTTCTCTCCTTTATAGATAAATTAATTTGGAATTCTAAATCCAACATGGTTTGTAGTAGCTCTTTGAAACGTGACAAAATAAAGGAGTTCTCAGTTTTATCTCTTTGGTTGTTTCCTCTTCAAGTAGCCGTAAGCAGAGACTGTGGAAAAGCAGTTTCATTGAAAGGGGTTGCCAAGCTTCCAAGAAATTACGAGTTTCCGAAATACCAGCAAATATTTTTTCACCCAATCTTGATGATACGTGGTGGTAATGATCAGTACAAAAAACCCACTTGGCTGACCAGATTGTGTTCTTCTAGGTTGAAGCATTCGTCTATAGTAGCAGTTTTTATATGTAGGTTTCACTCTGTTCTCTTCTATATAGATAGATGAATTAGGAACTCTAAATTCAACATGGTTTGTAGTAACTCTTTGAAACTTGTCAAAAGAAAGTAGTTCTCAGTTGTGTCTCTATGGTTTATTTCCTCATCAAGTATCCCTAGGCACAGACTGTGGAAAAGGACTTTCATTGAGAGGGGTTGCCAAGCTTCCAAAAAATAACGAGTTTCCGAAATACCAGCAAATATTTTTTCACCCAATTTGATGACACTTGGTGGTAATGATCGGTACACAAATCCCAATTGGCGCACCAAATTTTGTTCTTCTACTTTTAAGCGTTCGTTTACAATAGCAGTTTATATTTTTAGGTTTCCCTCTGTTCAATCCTATATAGATAGTTGAATTTGGAACTCTAATTCAAACATGGTTTGTAGTAGCTCTTTGAAACTTGACAAAATAAAGGAGTTCTCAGTTTTGTCTCTATGGTTCGTTTCCTCTTCAAATAGCCTTAGGCACAGACTGTGGAAAAGCACTTTAATTGAGAGGGGTTGCCAAGCTTCTAAGAAATAACGAGTTTCCGAAATACCAGCAAATATTTTTTCACCCAATCTTGATGATATTAGTGGTAATGATCAGTCCACAAATCCCACTTGGCCCACCAAATTTTGTTCTTCTAGGTTTAAGCGTTCTTCTACAGTAGCAATTTTTATATGTAGGTTTCAATCTGTTCTCTCTTATACACATAGATGAATTTGGAACTCTAATTCAAACATGGTTTGTAGTAGCTCTTTGAAACTTGACAAAATAAAGTAGTTCTCACTTTTGTCTCTATGGTTTGTTTCCTCTTCAAATAGCCCTAGGCACAGACTGTGGAAAATCACTTTCATTGAAAGGGGTTGCCAAGCTTCCAAGAAATAACGAGTTTCCGATAAACCAGCAAAATTTTTTCACCCAATCTTGATGATACATGGTGGGTATGATCGGTAAAGAAATTCAACTTGATTCAACAAATTTTGTTCTTCCAGTTTGAAGCGTTCGTTTATACAGTACCACTTTATATTTTTAGGTTTCCCTTTGTTCTCTCCTATATAGGTAGCTGAATTTGGAACTCTAAATCCAACATGGTTTGTAGTAGCTCTTTGAAACTTGACAAAATGAAGGAGTTTTCAGTTTTGTCTCAATGGTTTTTTCCTCTTCTATTAGCCCTAGGCACACACTGTGGAAAAGCACTTTAATTGAGAGGGGTTGCCAAGCTTCTAAGAAATAACGAGTTTACGAAATACCAGCAAATATTTTTTCACCCAATCTTGATGATACTTGGTGGTAATGATCAGTCCACAAATCCCACTTGGCTCACCAATTTTTTTTTCTTCTAGGTTTAAACGTTCGTCTACAGTAGCAATTTTTATATTTAGGTTTCACTCTGTTCTGTCTTATATAGATAGATGAATATGGAACTCTAAATCCAACATGGTTTGTAGTAGCTCTTTGAAACTTGACAAAATAAAGTAGTTCTCAGTTTTGTCTCTATGGTTTGTTTCCTCTTCAAGTAGACCTAGGCACAGACTGTGGAAAAGCACTTTCATTGAGAGGGGTTGCCAAGCTTCCAAGAAATAATGAGTTTCCGAAATACCGGCAAATATTTTTTCACCCAATCTTGATGATACTTGGTGGTAATGATCGGTACAGAAATTCCACTTGATTCAACAAATTTTGTTCTTCTAGTTTGAAGTGTTCGTTTATACAGTATCACTTTATATTTTTAGGTTTCCCTCTGTTCTCTCCTATATAGATAGCTAAATTTGGAACTCTAAATCCAACATGGTTTGTAGTTCCTCTTTGAAACTTGTCAAATAAAAGTAGTTCTCAGTTTTGTCTCTATGATTTGTTTCCTCTTCAAGTAGCCCTAAGCAGAGACTGTGGAAAAGCACTTTTATTGAAAGGAGTTGCCAAGCTTCCAAGAAATTACGAGTTTTCGAAATAGCAGCAAATAGTTTTTCACCCAATCTTGATGATAGGTGGTGGTAATGACAAGTACACAAATCCCACTTGGCTCACCAAATTTTGTTCTTCTAGGTTGAAGCGTTCGTTTACTGTAGCAGTTTCTATTTTTAGGTTTCACTTTGTTCTCTCCTATATAGATGGATGAATTTGGAACTCTAAATCCAACATGGTTTTTAGTAGCTCTTTGAAACTTGACAAAATAAAGGAGTTATCAGTTTGTCTCTATGGTTTTTTTTCCTCTTCAAGTAGCCCTATGCACAGACTCTGGAAAAGCACTTTCCTTGAAAGGGGTTGCCAACTTACAAGAAATAGCGAGTTTCCGAAATACCAGCAAATATTTTTTCACAAAATCTTGATGATACTTGGTGGTAATGATCGGTACACAAATCTCACTTGACTCACCAAATTGTGTTCTTCTAGTTTGAAGCGTTCCTTTAAGTAGAGGTTTATATTTTCAGGTTTCCCTCTGTTCTCTTCTATATAGATGGCTGAATTTGGAACTTTAAATCCAACATGGTTTTTAGTAGCTCTTTGAAACTTGACAAAAATGTAGTTCTCAGTTTTGTCCCTTTGATTTGTTTCTTCTTCAAGTAGCCATAAGCAGAGACTGTGGAAAAGCAATTTCATTGAAAGGAGTTGCCAATTTTCCAAGAAATTACGAGTTTCCGAAATACCAGCAAATACTTTTTCACATAATCTTGAGGGTAGGTGGTGGTAATGACAAGTACACAAATCCCAAGTGGCTCACCAAATTTTGTTCTTCTAGGTTGAATCGTTCGTCAACAGGAGAAGTTTTTATATTTAGGTTTCACTCTTTTCTCTTCTATATAGATAGATGAATTTGGAACTCTAAATCCAACCTGGTTTATAGTAGCTCTTTGAAACTTGACAAAATAAAAGTGTTCTCAGTTTTGTCTCTATGGTTTGTTTAATCTTCAAGTAGCCTTAGGCACATACTGTGGAAAAGCACTTTCATTGAAAGGGGTTGCCAAGCTTCCAAGAAATAACGAGTTACCGAAATACCAGCAAATATTTTTTCACCCAATCTTGATGATACTTGGTGGTAATGATCAGTACACAAATCCCACTTGACTCACCAAATTGTGTTCTTCTAGTTTGAAGCGTTCGTTTACAGTAGCAGTTTATATTTTTAGGTTTCCCTCTGCTCTCTCCGATAAGATAGCTGAATTTGGAACTCTAAATCCAACATGGTTTGTAGTAGCTCTTTGAAACTTGACAAAAAAGTAGTTCTCAGTTTTGTCTCTTTGATTTATTTCCTCTTAAAGTAGCCCTAAGCAGATACTGTGGAAAAGCACTTTCATTGAAAGGAGTTGCCAAGCTTCCAAGAAATTATGAGTTTCCGAAATACCAGCAAATACTTTTTCACCCAATCTTGATGATACGTGGTGGTAATGATCAGTCCACAAATCCCACTTGGCTCACCAAATTTTGTTCTTCTAGGTATAAGCGTTTGTCTACATCAGAAATTTTTATATTTAGGTTTCACTCTGTTCTCTCTTACATAGATAGATTAATATGGAACTCTAAATCCAACATGGTTTGTAGTAGCTCTTTGAAACTTGACAAAATAAAGTAGTTCTCAGTTTTGTCTCTATGGTTTGTTTCCTCTTCAAGTAGCCATAGGCACAGACTGTCGAGAAGCACTTTCATTGAAAGGGGTTGCCAAGCTTCCAAGAAATAATGAGTTTCCGAAATACCAGCAAGTATTTTTTCACCCAATCCTGATGATACTTGGTGGTATTGATCGGTACAGAAATTCCACTTGACTCACCAAATTTTGTTCTTCTAGTTTGAAGCGTTCATTTACATTAGCAGTTTATATTTTTAGGTTTCCCTCTGTTCTCTCCTATATAGATAGCTGAATTTGGAACTATAAATCCAATATGGTTTGTAGTAGCTCTTTGAAACTTGGCAAAATAAAGTAGTTCTCAGTTTTGTTTCTATGGTTTGTTTCCTCTTAAAGTAGCCATAGGCACAGACTGTGGAAAAGGACTTTCAATGAGAGGGGTTGCCAAGCTTCCAAAAAATAACGAGTTTCCGAAATACCAGCAAATATTTTTTCACCCAATTTGATGACACTTGGTGGTAATGATCGGTACACAAATCCCACTTGGCGCACCAAATTTTGTTCTTCTACTTTTAAGCGTTCGTTTACAATAGCAGTTTTTATATTTAGGTTTCCCTCTGTTCTCTCCTATATAGATAGATGAATTTGGAACTCTAAATCCAAAATGGTTTGTAGTAGCTCTTTGAAACTTGAGAAAAAAAAGTAGTTCTCAGTTTTGTCTCTATGGTTTGTTTCCTCTTCAAGTAACCCTAAGCCGAAACTGTGGAAAAGCACTTTCATTGAAAGGGGTTGCCAAGCTTCGAAGAAATTACGAGTTTCCGATATACCAGCAAATCTTTTTTCACCCAATCTGGATGTTACGTGGTGGTAATGACAAGTACACAAATCCCACTTGGCTCACCAAATTTTGTTCTTCTAGGTTGAAGAGTTCGTCTACAGTAGCAGTTTTTACATTTAGGATTCACTGTTCTCTCCTATATAGATAGATGAATTTGGAACTTTAAATCCAACATGGTTAGTAGTAGCTCTTTGAAACTTGACAAAATAACGGAGTTCTCAGTTTTGTCTCTATGGTTTGTTTCCTCTTTAAGTAGCCCTAGGCACAGACTGTGGAAAAGCACTTTCATTGAAAGGGGTTGCCAAGCTTCCAAGAAATAAATAGCTTCCAAAATACCAGCAAATATTTTTTCACCCAATCTTGATGATACTTGGTGGTAATGATCGGTACACAAATACCACTTGCCTCACCAAATTTTGTTCTTCTAGTTTGAAGTGTTCGTTTACAGTAGCAGTTTATATTTTTACGTTTCCCTCTGTTCTCTCATACATAGATAGATGAATTTTTAACTCTAAATCCAACATGGTTTGTAGTAGCACTTTGAAACTTGACAAAAAAGTAGTTCTCAGTTTTGTCTCTATGGTTTGTTTCCTCTTCAAGTAACGCTAAGCAGAGACTTAAGAAAAGCGCTTTCATTGAAAGGGGTTGCCAAGCTTCCATGAAATTACGAATTTCCGAAATGCCAGCAAATATTTTTTCACCCAATCTTGATGATACGTGGTGGTAATGACAAATACACAAATCCCACTTGGCTCACCAAATTTTTTTCTTCTAGGTTGAAGCGTTCGTTTACAGTAGCAGTTTTTATTTTTAGGTTTCCCTCAAATCTCTCCAATAGAGATAGATGAATTTGGAACTCTAAATCCAACATGGTTTGTAGTAGCTCTTTGAAACTTGACAAAATAGAGGAGTTCTCAGATTTGTCTCTATGGCTTGTTTCCTCTTCAAGTAGCCCTAGGCACAGACTGTGGAAAAGCACTTTCCTTGAGAGGGGTTGCCAAACTTGTAAGAAATAACGAGTTTCTGAAATACCAGCAAATATTGTTTCACCCAATATTGATGATACTTGGTGGTAATGATCAGTACACAAATCCCACTTGGCTCACCAAATTTGTTATTCTAGGTTAAGCGTTCGTCTAAAGTAGCACTTTTTACATTTAGGTTTCACTGTTCTCTCCTATATAGATAGATGAATTTGGAACTCTAAATCCAACATGGTTAGTAGTAGCTCTTTGAAACTTGACAAAATAAAGGAGTTCTCAGATTTGTCACTATGGTTTGTTGTCTTCAAGTAGCCCTAGTCACAGTCTGTGGAAAAGCACTTTCATTGAGAGGGGTTACAAAGCTTCTAAGAAATAACGAGTTTCCGAAATACCATCAAATATTTTTTCACCCAATCTTGATGATACTAGGTGGTAATGGTCAGTACACAATTCCCACTTGGCTCACAAAATTGTGTTCTTCTAGGTTGAAGCGTTCGTTTACAGTAGCAGTTTTTACATTTAGGTTTCACTCTGTTCTCTTCTATATAGATAGATGAATTTGGAACTCTAAATCCAACATGGTTTGTAGTAGATCTTTGAAACTTGACAAAAATAAAGGAGTTCTCAGATTTGTCACTATGGTTTGTTTTCTTCAAGTAGCCCTAGTCACAGACTGTGGAAAAGCACTTTCATTGAGAGGGGTTGCAAAGCTTCTAAGAAATAACGAGTTTCCGAAATACCAGCAAATATTTTTTCACCCAATCTTGATGTTGCTTGGTGGTAATGATCAGTACAAATCCCACTTGGCTCACCAAATTGTGTTCCTGTAGAATGAAGCGTTGGTCTACAGTAGCAGTTTTTATATTTAGGTTTCCCTCTGTTCTCTCCTATATAGATAGAAGAATTTGGAACTCTAAATCCAACATGGTTTGTAGTAGCTCTTTGAAACTTGACAAAATAACGGAGTTCTCAGTTTTGTCTCTATGGTTTGTTTCCTCTTCAAGTAGCCCTAGGCACAGACTGTGGAAAAGCACTTTCATTGAAAGGGGTTGCAAAGCTTCCAAGAAATAACTACTTTCCGAATAACCAGCAAATATTTTTTCACCCAATCTTGATGATACTTGGTGGTAATGATCGGTACACAAATACCACTTGACTCACCAAATTTTGTTCTTCTAGTTTGAAGTGTTCGTTTACAGTAGCAGTTTATATTTTTAAGTTTCACTCTGTTCTCTCCGATATAGATAGATGAATTTGGAACTCTATATCCAAACATGGTTTGTAGTAGCTCTTTGAAACTTGACAAAATGAAGGAGTTCTCAGTTTTGTCTCTATAGTTTGTTTCCTCTTCACGTAGCCCTAGTCACAGACAATTGAAAAGCACTTTCAATGAGAGGGGTTGCCAAGCTTCTAAGAAATAACGAGTTTCTGAAATAACAGCAAATATTTTTTCACCCAATCTTGATGATACTAGGTGGTAATGATCAGTACACAATTACCACCTGGCTCACAAAATTGTGTTCTTCTAGGTTGAAGCGTTCGTTTACAGTAGCAGTTTTTACATTTAGGTTTCACCCTGTTCTCTCCTATATATATAATGAATTTGGAACTCTAAATCCAACATGGTTTGTAGTAGCTCTTTGAAACTTGACAAAAAAAAAGTAGTTCTCAGTTTTGTCTCTATGGTTTGTTTCCTCTTCAAGTAGCCCTAAGCAGAAACTGTGGAAAAGCATTTTCATTGAAAGGGGTTGCCAAGCTTTGAATAAATTACGAGTTTCTGATATTCCAGGAAATATTTTTTCACCCAATCTGCATGATTCGTGGTGGTAATGACAAGTACACAAATCCCACTTGGCTCACCAAATTTTGTTCTTCTAGGTTGAAGCGTTCGTCTACAGTAGCAGTTTTTACATTTAGGTTTCACTGTTCTCTCCTATATAGATAGATGAATTTGGAACTCTAAATCCAAAATGGTTAGTAGTAGCTCTTTGAAACTTGACAAAATAACGGAGTTCTCAGTTTTGTCTCTATGGTTTGTTTCCTCTTCAAGTAGCCCTAGGCACAGACTGTGGAAAAGTACTTTCATTGAAAGGGGTTGCCAAGCTTCCAAGAAATAACTAGCTTCTGAAATACCAGCAAATATATTTTCACCCAATCATGATGATACTTGGTGGTAATGATCGGTACTCAAATACCACTTGACTCACCAAATTTTGTTCTTCTAGTTTGAAGTGTTCCTTTACAGTAGCAGTTTATATTTTTAGGTTTCCCTCTGTTCTCTCCTACAGAGATAGATGAATTTTTAACTCTAAATCCAACATGGTTTGTAGTAGCACTTTGAAACTTGACAAAAAAGTAGTTCCCAGTTTTGTCACTATGATTTGTTTCCTCTTCAAGTCACCCTAAGCAGACTTAGGAAAAGCGCTTTCATTGGAAGGGGTTGCCAAGCTTCCAAGAAATTACGAATTTCCGAAATGCCAGCAAATATTTTTTCACCCAATCTTGATGATACGTGGTGGTGATGACAAATACACAAATCCCACTTGGCTCACCAAATTTTTTTCTTCTAGGTTGAAGCGTTCGTTTAGAGTAGCAGTTTTTATTTTTAGGTTTCCCTCTGTTCTCTCCTATATTTATAGATGAATTTGGAACTCTAAATCCAACATGGTTTGTAGAAGCTCTTTGAAACTTGACAAAAGAAAGGAGTTCTGAGTTTTGTCTCTATGGTTTGTTTCCCTTTCAAGTAGCCCTAGGCACAGTCTGTGGAAAAGCACTTTCATTGAGAGTGGTTGCCAAGCTTCTAAGAAATAACGAGTTTCCGAAATACCAGCAAATATTTTTTCGCCCAATCTTAGATATACTCGGTGGTAATGATCGGTACACAAATCCCACTGGGCTCACCAAATTGTGTTCTTGTAGGTTGAAGCTTTGGTCTACAGCAGCAGTTTTTATATTCTGGTTTCACTCTGTTCTCTCCTATATAGATAGAAGAATTTGGAACTCTAAATCCAATATGGTTTGTAGCAGCTCTTTGAAACTTGACAAAATAAAGGAATTCTCAATTTTGTCTCTATGGTTTGTTTCCTCTGCAAGTAGCCCTATCTAAGACTGTGGAAAAGCACTTTCATTGAAAGTGGTTGCCAAGTTTCCAAAAATAACGAGTTTCCGAAATAAAAGCAAATATTTTTTCACCCAATCTTGATGATACTTTGTGGTAATGATAAGTACACAAATCCCACTTGGCTCACCAAATTGTGTTCTTCTAGGTTGAAGTGTTCTTCTACAGTAGCAGTATTTATATTTAGGTTTCACTCTGTTCTCTCCTATATAGATAGAAGAATTTGGAACTCTAAATCCATCATGGTTTGTAGTAGCTCTTTGAAACTTGATAAAATAAAGGAGTTCTCAGTTTTGTCTCTATGGTTTGTTTCCTCTTCAAGTAGCCCTAGGCACAGACTGTGGAATAGCACTTTCATTTAAAGGGGTTGCCAAGCTTCCAAGAAATAACGAGTTCCCGAAATACCAGCAAAAATTCTTTCACCAAATCTTGATGATACTTGATGGTAATGATCGGTACACAAATACCACTTGACTCACCAAATTTTTTCTTCTATTTTGAAGCGTGCGTTTAGATTAGCAGTTTATATTTTTAGGTTTTCCTCTGTTCTCTTCTATATAGATAGATGAATTTGGAACTCTAAATCCAACATGGTTTGTAGTAGCTCTTTGAAACTTGACAAAAAAGTAGTTCTCTGTTTGTCTCTATGATTTGTTTCCTCTTCAGGTAGCCCTAAGCAGAGACTGTGGAAAACACTTTCATTGAAAGGGGTTGCCAAGCTTCCAAGAAATTACGAATTTCCGAAATACCAGCAATTATTTTTTTCCCCCAATCTTGATGATACGTGGTGGTAATGACAAGTACACAAATCCCACTTGGTTCTCCAAATTTTCTTCTTTTAGGTTGAAGCGTTCTTTTACAGTAGCAGTTTATATTTTTAGGTTTCACTTTGTTCTCTCCTATATAGATCGATGAATTTGGAACTCTAAATCCAACATGGTTTGTAGTCGCTCTTTCAAACTTGATAAAATGAAGGAGTTCTCAGTTTTGTCTCTATGGTTTGTTTTCTCTTCAAGTTGCCCTAGGCACAGACTGTGGAAAAGCACTTTCCTTGAGAGGGGTTGAAAAGCTTATAAAAAATAACGAGTTTCCGAAATACCAGCAAATATTTTTTCACCCAATCTTGATGATACTTGGTGGTAATGATCAGTACACAAATCCCACTTGGCTCACCAAATTTTGTTCTTCTAGGTTGAAGCGTTCATCTTCAGTAGCAGTTTTTTTTTTTTTTTTTTTTTTTTTTTTTTAGTTTTCACTCTGTTCTCTCCTATATAGATAGATGAATTTGGAACTCTCAATCCAACATGGTTTGTAGTAGGTCTTTGAAATTTGACAAAATAAAGGTGTTCTCAGTTTTGTCTCTATGGTTTGTTTCCTCTTCAAGTAGCCCTAGGCACAGACTGTGGAAAAGCAATTGCATTGAGAGGGGTTGCCAAGCTTCTAAGAAATAACAAGTTTCCGAAATACTCGCAAATATTTTTTCACCCAATCTTTATGATACATGGTGGTAATGATCAGTACACAAATCCCACTTGGCTCACCAAATTTTGTTCTTCTAGGTTGAAGCGTTCGTCTACAGTAGCAGTTTTGTGTTTAGGTTTCCCTCTGTTCTCTCCTATATAGATAGATGAATTTGGAACTCTAAATCCAACATGGTTTGTAGTAGCTCTTTGAAACTTGACAAAAAAAAACTAGTTCTCAGTTTTGTCTCTATGGTTTGTTTCCTCTTCAAGAAGCACAAAGCAGAGACTGTGGAAAAGCGCATTCACTGATAGGGGTTGCCAAGCTTCCAAGAAATTACGAATTTCAAAATACCAGCAAATATTTTTTCACCCATTCTTGATGATACTTGCTAGTAATGATCAGTACACAAATCCCACTTGGCTCACCAAATTTTGTTCTTCTAGGTTGAAGCGTTCGTCTACAGTAGCAGTTTTTTTTTTTTTTTTTTTTTAGGTTTCCCTATGTTCTTTCCTATATAGATAGATGAATTTGGAACTCTAAATCCAACATGGTTTGTAGAAGCTCTTTGAAACTTGACAAAATAAAGGAGTTCTGAGTTTTGTCTCTCTGGTTTGTTTCCCTTTCAAGTAGCCCTAGGCACAGTCTGTGGAAAAGCACTTTCATTGAGAGGGGTTTCCAAGCTTCTAAGACATATCGAGTTTCCGAAATACCAGCAAACATTTTTTAGCCCAATCTTAAATATACTCGGTGGTAATGATCGGTACACAAATCCCACTTGGCTCACCAAATTGTGTTCTTGTAGGTTGAAGCGTTGCTCTACAGCAGCAGTTTTTATATTTAGATTTCACTCTGTTCTCTCCTATATAGATAGAAGAATTTGGAACTCTAAATCCAATATGGTTTGTAGTAGCTCTTTGAAACTTGATAAAATAAAGGAGTTCTCAGTTTTGTCACTATGGTTTGTTTCCTCTTCAAGTAGCCCTAGGCACAGACTGTGGAATAGCACTTTCATTTAAAGGGGTTGCCAAGCTTCCAAAAATAACGAGTTTCCGAAATACCAGCAAATATTCTTTCACCGAATCTTGATGATACTTGATGGTAATGATCGGTTCACAAATACCACTTGACTCACCAAATTTTGTTCTTCTATTTTGAAGCGTTCGTTTAGATTAGCAGTTTATATTTTTAGGTTTCCCTCTGTTCTCTCCTATATAGATAGATGAATTTGGAACTCTAAATCCAACATGGTTTGTAGTAGCTCTTTGAAACTTTCCAAAAAAAGTAGTTCTCTGTTTTTTCTCTATGATTTGTTTCTTCTTCAGGTAGCCCTAAGCAGAGACTGTGGAAAAGCACTTTTTTGAAAGGAGTTGCCAAGCTTCCAAGAAATTACGAGTTTCCGAAATAAAAGCAAATATTTTTTCACACAATCTTGATGATACGTGGTGGTAATGACAAGCACATAAATCCCACTTGGCTCACCAAATTTTATTCTTCTAGGTTTAACCGTTCGTCTACACTAGCAGTTTATATATTTAGGTTTCACTCTGTTCTCTCCTATATAGATAGATGAATTTGGAACTCTAAATCCAACATGGTTTGTAGTAGCTCTTTGAAACTTGACAAAAAAAAGTAGTTCTCTGTTTTTTCTCTATGATTTGTTTCTTCTTCAGGTAGCCCTAAGCAGAGACTGTGGAAAAGCACTTTTTGAAAGGAGTTGCCAAGCTTCGAAGAAATTACGAGTTTCCGATATTCCAGCAAATATTTTTTCACCCAATCTGGATGATACGTGGTGGTAATGACAAGTACACAAATCCCACTTGGCTCACCAAATTTTGTTCTTCTAGGTTGAAGCGTTCGTCTACAGTAGCAGTTTTTACATTTAGGTTTCACTGTTCTCTCCTATATAGATAGATGAATTTGGAACTCTAAATCCAAAATGGTTAGTAGTAGCTCTTTGAAACTTGACAAAATAACGGAGTTCTCAGTTTTGTCTCTATGGTTTGTTTCCTCTTCAAGTAGCCCTAGGCACAGACTGTGGAAAAGCACTTTCATTGAAAGGGTTGCCAAGCTTCCAAGAAATAACGAGTTTCCGAAATACCAGCAAATATTTATTCACCCAATCTGGATGATACTTGGTGGTAATGATCGGTACACAAATACCACTTGACTCACCAAATTATGTTCTTCTAGTTTGAAGTGTTCGTTTACAGTAGCAGTTTTATTTTTAGGTTTCCCTCTGTTCTCTCCTACATAGATAGATGAATTTTTGACTCTAAATTAAACATGGTTTGTAGTAGCACTTTGAAACTTGATAAAATAAAGGAGTTCTGAGTTTTGTCTCTCTGGTTTGTTTCCCTTTCAAGTAGCCCTAGGCACAGTCTGTGGAAAAGCACTTTCATTGTGAGGGGTTTCCAAGCTTCTAAGACATATCGAGTTTCCGAAATACCAGCAAATATTTTTTAGCCCAATCTTAAATATACTCGGTGGTAATGATCGGTACACAAATCCCACTTGGCTCACCAAATTTTATTCTTCTAGGTTTAACCGTTCGTCTACACTAGCAGTTTATATATTTAGGTTTCACTCTGTTCTCTCCTATATAGATAGATGAATTTGGAACTCTAAATCCAACATGGTTTGTAGTAGCTCTTTGAAACTTGACAAAAAAAAGTAGTTCTCTGTTTTTTCTCTATGATTTGTTTCTTCTTCAGGTAGCCCTAAGCAGAGACTGTGGAAAAGCACTTTTTTGAAAGGAGTTGCCAAGCTTCGAAGAAATTACGAGTTTCCGATATTCCAGCAAATATTTTTTCACCCAATCTGGATGATACGTGGTGGTAATGACAAGTACACAAATCCCACTTGGCTCACCAAATTTTGTTCTTCTAGGTTGAAGCGTTCGTCTACAGTAGCAGTTTTTACATTTAGGTTTCACTGTTCTCTCCTATATAGATAGATGAATTTGGAACTCTAAATCCAAAATGGTTAGTAGTAGCTCTTTGAAACTTGACAAAATAACGGAGTTCTCAGTTTTGTCTCTATGGTTTGTTTCCTCTTCAAGTAGCCCTAGGCACAGACTGTGGAAAAGCACTTTCATTGAAAGGGGTTGCCAAGCTTCCAAGAAATAACGAGTTTCCGAAATACCAGCAAATATTTATTCACCCAATCTGGATGATACTTGGTGGTAATGATCGGTACACAAATACCACTTGACTCACCAAATTATGTTCTTCTAGTTTGAAGTGTTCGTTTACAGTAGCAGTTTTATTTTTAGGTTTCCCTCTGTTCTCTCCTACATAGATAGATGAATTTTTAACTCTAAATTAAACATGGTTTGTAGTAGCACTTTGAAACTTGATAAAATAAAGGAGTTCTGAGTTTTGTCTCTCTGGTTTGTTTCCCTTTCAAGTAGCCCTAGGCACAGTCTGTGGAAAAGCACTTTCATTGTGAGGGGTTTCCAAGCTTCTAAGACATATCGAGTTTCCGAAATACCAGCAAATATTTTTTAGCCCAATCTTAAATATACTCGGTGGTAATGATCGGTACACAAATCCCACTTGGCTCACCAAATTTTATTCTTCTAGGTTTAACCGTTCGTCTACACTAGCAGTTTATATATTTAGGTTTCACTCTGTTCTCTCCTATATAGATAGATGAATTTGGAACTCTAAATCCAACATGGTTTGTAGTAGCTCTTTGAAACTTGACAAAAAAAGTAGTTCTCTGTTTTTTCTCTATGATTTGTTTCTTCTTCAGGTAGCCCTAAGCAGAGACTGTGGAAAAGCACTTTTTTGAAAGGAGTTGCCAAGCTTCGAAGAAATTACGAGTTTCCGATATTCCAGCAAATATTTTTTCACCCAATCTGGATGATACGTGGTGGTAATGACAAGTACACAAATCCCACTTGGCTCACCAAATTTTGTTCTTCTAGGTTGAAGCGTTCGTCTACAGTAGCAGTTTTTACATTTAGGTTTCACTGTTCTCTCCTATATAGATAGATGAATTTGGAACTCTAAATCCAAAATGGTTAGTAGTAGCTCTTTGAAACTTGACAAAATAACGGAGTTCTCAGTTTTGTCTCTATGGTTTGTTTCCTCTTCAAGTAGCCCTAGGCACAGACTGTGGAAAAGCACTTTCATTGAAAGGGGTTGCCAAGCTTCCAAGAAATAACGAGTTTCCGAAATACCAGCAAATATTTATTCACCCAATCTGGATGATACTTGGTGGTAATGATCGGTACACAAATACCACTTGACTCACCAAATTATGTTCTTCTAGTTTGAAGTGTTCGTTTACAGTAGCAGTTTTATTTTTAGGTTTCCCTCTGTTCTCTCCTACATAGATAGATGAATTTTTAACTCTAAATTAAACATGGTTTGTAGTAGCACTTTGAAACTTGACAAAATAAAGGAGTTCTGAGTTTTGTCTCTCTGGTTTGTTTCCCTTTCAAGTAGCCCTAGGCACAGTCTGTGGAAAAGCACTTTCATTGTGAGGGGTTTCCAAGCTTCTAAGACATATCGAGTTTCCGAAATACCAGCAAATATTTTTTAGCCCAATCTTAAATATACTCGGTGGTAATGATCGGTACACAAATCCCACTTGGCTCACCAAATTGTGTTCTTGTAGGTTGAAGCGTTGGACTACAGCAGCAGTTTTTATATTCAGATTTCACTCTGTTCTCTCCTATATAGATAGAAGAATTTGGAACTCTAAATCCAATATGGTTTGTAGTAGCTCTTTGAAACTTGATAAAATAAAGGAGTTCTCAGTTTTGTCTCTATGGTTTGTTTCCTCTTCAAGTAGCCCTAGGCACAGACTGTGGAATAGCACTTTCATTTAAAGGGGTTGCCACGCTTCCAAATATAACGAGTTTCCGAAATACCAGCAAATATTCTTTCACCGAATCTTGATGATACTTGATGGTAATGATCGGTACACAAATACCACTTGACTCACCAAATTTTGTTCTTCTATTTTGAAGCGTTCGTTTAGATTAGCAGTTTATATTTTTAGGTTTCACTCTATTCTCTCCTATATAGATAGAAGAATTTGGAACTCTAAATCCAACATGGTTTGTAGTAGCTCTTTGAAACTTGATAAAATATAGGAGTTCTCAGTTTTGTCTCTATGGTTTGTTTCCTCTTCAAGCAGCCCTGGGCACAGACTGTGGAAAAGCACTTTCATTGAAAGGGGTTGCCAAGCTTCCAAGAAATAACGAGTTCCCGAAATACCAGCAAATATTCTTTCACCCAATCTTGATGACACTTGGTGGTAATGATCGGTACACAAATACCACTTGACTCACCAAATTTTGTTCTTCTAGTTTGAAGCGTTCGTTTAGATTAGCAGTTTATATTTTTAGGTTTCCCTCTGTTCTCTTCTATATAGATAGATAAATTTGGAACTCTAAATCCAACATGGTTTGTAGTAGCTCTTTGAAAGTTGACAAAAAAAATTAGTTCTCTGTTTTGTCTCTATGATTTGTTTCCTCGTCAGGTAGCCCTAAGCAGAGACTGTGGAAAAGCACTTTCATTGAAAGGGGTTGCCAATCTTCCAAGAAATTACGAGTTTCCGAAATAAAAGCAAATATTTTTTCACCCAATCTTGATGATACGTGGTGGTAATGATCAGTACACATTTCCCACTTGGCTCACCAAATTGTGTTCTTTTAGGTTGAAGCATTCGTCTACAGAAGCAGTGTTTATATTTAGGTTTCACTCTGTTCTCTCCTATATAGATAGAAGTATTTGGAACTCTAAATCCAACATGGTTTGTAGTAGGTCTTTGAAACTTGACAAAATAAAGGAGTTCTCAGTTTTTTCTCTATGGTTTGTTTCCTCTTCAATTAGCCCTAGGCACAGACTGTGGAAAAGCAATTGCATTGAGAGGGGTTGCCAAGCTTCTAAGAAATAACGAGTTTCCGAAATACTCGCAAATATTTTTTCACCCAATCTTGATGATACATGGTGGTAATGATCAGTACACAAATCCCACTTGGCTCACCAAATTTTGTTCTTCTAGGTTGAAGCGTTCGTCTACAGTAGCAGTTTTTGTGTTTAGGTTTCCCTCTGTTCTCTCCTATATAGATAGATGAATTTGGAACTCTAAATCCAACATGGTTTGTAGTAGCTCTTTGAAACTTGACAAAAAAAAACTAGTTCTCAGTTTTGTCTCTGTGGTTTGTTTCCTCTTCAAGAAGCACAAAGCAGAGACTGTGGAAAAGCGCATTCACTGATAGGGGTTGCCAAGCTTCCAAGAAATTACGAATTTCAAAATACCAGCAAATATTTTTTCACCCATTCTTGATGATACTTGCTAGTAATGATCAGTACACAAATCCCACTTGGCTCACCAAATTTTGTTCTTCTAGGTTGAAGCGTTCGTCTACAGTAGCAGTTTTTTTTTTTTTTTTTTTTTTTAGGTTTCCCTATGTTCTTTCCTATATAGATAGATGAATTTGGAACTCTAAATCCAACATGGTTTGTAGAAGCTCTTTGAAACTTGACAAAATAAAGGAGTTCTGAGTTTTGTCTCTCTGGTTTGTTTCCCTTTCAAGTAGCCCTAGGCACAGTCTGTGGAAAAGCACTTTCATTGAGAGGGGTTTCCAAGCTTCTAAGACATATCGAGTTTCCGAAATACCAGCAAATATTTTTTAGCCCAATCTTAAATATACTCGGTGGTAATGATCGGTACACAAATCCCACTTGGCTCACCAAATTGTGTTCTTGTAGGTTGAAGCGTTGCTCTACAGCAGCAGTTTTTATATTCAGATTTCACTCTGTTCTCTCCTATATAGATAGAAGAATTTGGAACTCTAAATCCAATATGGTTTGTAGTAGCTCTTTGAAACTTGATAAAATAAAGGAGTTCTCAGTTTTGTCACTATGGTTTGTTTCCTCTTCAAGTAGCCCTAGGCACAGACTGTGGAATAGCACTTTCATTTAAAGGGGTTGCCACGCTTCCAAAAATAACGAGTTTCCGAAATACCAGCAAATATTCTTTCACCGAATCTTGATGATACTTGATGGTAATGATCGGTACACAAATACCACTTGACTCACCAAATTTTGTTCTTCTATTTTGAAGCGTTCGTTTAGATTAGCAGTTTATATTTTTAGGTTTCACTCTGTTCTCTCCTATATAGATAGAAGAATTTGGAACTCTAAATCCAACATGGTTTGTAGTAGCTCTTTGAAACTTGATAAAATATAGGAGTTCTCAGTTTTGTCTCTATGGTTTGTTTCCTCTTCAAGCAGCCCTGGGCACAGACTGTGGAAAAGCACTTTCATTGAAAGGGGTTGCCAAGCTTCCAAGAAATAACGAGTTCCCGAAATACCAGCAAATATTCTTTCACCCAATCTTGATGACACTTGGTGGTAATGATCGGTACACAAATACCACTTGACTCACCAAATTTTGTTCTTCTAGTTTGAAGCGTTCGTTTAGATTAGCAGTTTATATTTTTAGGTTTCCCTCTGTTCTCTTCTATATAGATAGATAAATTTGGAACTCTAAATCCAACATGGTTTGTAGTAGCTCTTTGAAAGTTGACAAAAAAAATTAGTTCTCTGTTTTGTCTCTATGATTTGTTTCCTCGTCAGGTAGCCCTAAGCAGAGACTGTGGAAAAGCACTTTCATTGAAAGGGGTTGCCAATCTTCCAAGAAATTACGAGTTTCCGAAATAAAAGCAAATATTTTTTCACCCAATCTTGATGATACGTTGTGGTAATGATCAGTACACATTTCCCACTTGGCTCACCAAATTGTGTTCTTTTAGGTTGAAGCATTCGTCTACAGAAGCAATTTTTATATTTAGGTTTCACTCTGTTCTCTCCTATATAGATAGAAGTATTTGGAACTCTAAATCCAACATGGTTTGCAGTAGGTCTTTGAAACTTGACAAAATAAAGGAGTTCTCAGTTTTGTCTCTATTGTTTTTTTCCTTTTCATGTAGCCCCAGGCACAGACTGGGGAAAAGCACTTTCATTGAAAGGGGTTGCCAAGCTTCCAAGAAATTACGAGTTTCCGAAATACCAGCAAATCTTTTTTCACCCAATATTGATGATACGTGATGGTAATCATCGGTACACAAATTCCACTTGGCTCACCAAATTTTCTTCTTCTAGGTTGAAGCGTTCGTCTACAGTAGCAGTTTTTTTTTTTTTATGTTTCACTCTGTTCTCTCCTATATAGATAGATGAATTTGGAACTCTAAATCCAACATGGTTTGTAGTAGCTCTTTGAAACTTGACAAAATAAAGGAGTTCTGAGTTTTGTCTCTATGGTTTGTTTCCCTTTCAAGTAGCCCTAGGCACAGTCTGTGGAAAAGCACTTGCATTGAGAGGGGTTGCCAAGCTTCTAAGAAATAACGAGTTTCTGAAATACCAGCAAATATTTTTTCGCCCAATCTTAAATATACTCGGTGGTAATGATCGGTACACAAATCCCACTTGGCTCACCAAATTGTGTTCTTCTAGGTTGAAGCGTTGGTCTACAGCAGCAGTTTTTATATTCAGGTTTCACTCTGTTCTCTCCTATATAGATAGAAGAATTTGGAACTCTAAATCCAATATGGTTTGTAGTAGCTCTTTGAAACTTGACAAAATAAAGGAATTCTCAATTTTTTCTCTATGGTTTGTTCCTCTGCACGTAGCCCTATCTACAGACTTTGGAAAAGCACTTTCATTGAAAGTGGTTGCCAAGCTTCCAAAAATAACGAGTTTCTGAAATAAAAGCGAATATTTTTTCACCCAATCTTGAGGATACTTGGTGGTAATGATAAGTACACAAATCCCACTTGGCTCACCAAATTGTGTTCTTCTAGGTTGAAGTGTTCGTCTACAGTAGCAGTATTTATATTTAGGTTTCACTCTGTTCTCTCCTATATAGATAGAAGAATTTGGAACTCTAAATCCAACATGGTTTGTAGTAGCTCTTTGAAACTTGATAAAATAAAGGAGTTCTCAGTTTTGTCTCTATGGTTTGTTTCCTCTTCAAGTAGCCCTAGGCACAGACTGTGGAAAAGCACTTTCATTTAAAGGGGTTGCCAAGCTTCCAAGAAATAACGAGTTCCCGAAATACCAGCAAATATTCTTTCACCGAATCTTGATGATACTTGATGGTAATGATCGGTACACAAATACCACTTGACTCACCAAATTTTGTTCTTCTATTTTGAAGCGTTCGTTTAGATTAGCAGTTTATATTTTTAGGTTTCCCTCTGTTCTCTTCTATATAGATAGATGAATTTGGAACTCTAAATCCAACATGGTTTGTAGTAGCTCTTTGAAACTTTCCAAAAAAAAGTAGTTCTCTGTTTTTTCTCTATGATTTGTTTCTTCTTCAGGTAGCCCTAAGCAGAGACTGTGGAAAAGCACTTTTTTGAAAGGAGTTGCCAAGCTTCCAAGAAATTACGAGTTTCCGAAATAAAAGCAAATATTTTTTCACACAATCTTGATGATACGTGGTGGTAATGACAAGCACATAAATCCCACTTGGCTCACCAAATTTTATTCTTCTAGGTTTAACCGTTCGTCTACACTAGCAGTTTATATATTTAGGTTTCACTCTGTTCTCTCCTATATAGATAGATGAATTTGGAACTCTAAATCCAACATGGTTTGTAGTAGCTCTTTGAAACTTGACAAAAAAAAGTAGTTCTCTGTTTTTTCTCTATGATTTGTTTCTTCTTCAGGTAGCCCTAAGCAGAGACTGTGGAAAAGCACTTTTTTGAAAGGAGTTGCCAAGCTTCGAAGAAATTACGAGTTTCCGATATTCCAGCAAATATTTTTTCACCCAATCTGGATGATACGTGGTGGTAATGACAAGTACACAAATCCCACTTGGCTCACCAAATTTTGTTCTTCTAGGTTGAAGCGTTCGTCTACAGTAGCAGTTTTTACATTTAGGTTTCACTGTTCTCTCCTATATAGATAGATGAATTTGGAACTCTAAATCCAAAATGGTTAGTAGTAGCTCTTTGAAACTTGACAAAATAACGGAGTTCTCAGTTTTGTCTCTATGGTTTGTTTCCTCTTCAAGTAGCCCTAGGCACAGACTGTGGAAAAGCACTTTCATTGAAAGGGGTTGCCAAGCTTCCAAGAAATAACGAGTTTACGAAATACCAGCAAATATTTATTCACCCAATCTGGATGATACTTGGTGGTAATGATCGGTACACAAATACCACTTGACTCACCAAATTATGTTCTTCTAGTTTGAAGTGTTCGTTTACAGTAGCAGTTTTATTTTTAGGTTTCCCTCTGTTCTCTCCTACATAGATAGATGAATTTTTAACTCTAAATTAAACATGGTTTGTAGTAGCACTTTGAAACTTGACAAAAAAGTAGTTCTCAGTTTTGTCGCTATGGTTTGTTTCCTCTTCAAGTAGCCCTAAGCAGAGACTGTGGAGAAGCGCTTTCATTGAAAGGGGTTGCCAAGCTTCCAAGAAATTACGAATTTCCGAAACGCCAGCAATATATTTTTTCACCCAATCTTGATGATACGTGGTGGTAATGACAAATACACAAATCCCACTTGGCTCACCAAATTTTTTTCTTCTAGGTTGAAGCATTCGTTTACAGTAGCAGTTTTTATTTTAGGTCTCCCTCTATTCTCTCCTATACAGATAGATAAATTTGGAACTCTAAATCCAACATGGTTTGTAGTAGATCTTTGAAACTTGACAAAATAAAAGAGTTCTCAGTTTTGTCTCTATGGCTTGTTTTCTCTTCAAGTAGCCCTAGGTACAGACTGTGGAAAAGCACTTTCCTTGAGAGTGGTTGCCAAACTTTTAAGAAATAACGAGTTTCTGAAATACCAGCAAATATTTTTTCACCCAATATTGATGATACTTGGTGGTAATGATCAGTACACAAATCCCACTTGGCTCACCAAATTTTGTGCTTCTAGGTTGAAGCGTTCGTCTACAGTAGCAGTTTTTGTATTTAGGTTTCCCTCTGTTCTCTCCTATATAGATAGATGAATTTGAAACTCTAAATCCAACATGATTTGTAGTAGCTCTTTGAAACTTGACAAAATAAAGGAGTTCTCAGATTTGTCACTATGGTTTGTTTCCTCTTCAAGTAGCCCTAGTCACAGACTGTGGAAAAGAACTTTCATTGAGAGGGGTTGCAAAGTTTCTAAGAAATAACGAGTTTCCGAAATACCAGCAAATATTTTTTCACCCAATCTTGATGACACTTGGTGGTAATGATCAGTACACAAATCCCACTTGGCTCACCAAAATGTGTTTTGTAGGTGGAAGCATTGGTCTACAGTAGCAGTTTTTATATTTAGGTTTCCCTCTGTTCTCTCCTTTATAGATAGAAGAATTTGGAACTCTAAATCCAACATGGTTTGGAGTAGCTCTTTGAAACGTGACAAAAATAACGGAGTTCTCAGTTTTGTCTCTATGGTTTGTTTCCTCTTCAAGTAGCCCTAGACACAGACTGTGGAAAAGCACGTTCATTGAGAGGGGTTGCCAAGCTTCTAAGAAATAACGAGTTTCCGAAATACCAGCAAATATTTTTTCACCCAATCTTGATGATACATGGTGGTAATGATCAGTACACAAATCCCACTTGGCTCACCAAATTTTGTTCTTCTAGGTTGAAGCGTTCCTCTACAGTAGCAGTTTTTAAATTTAGGTTTCACTGTTCTCTCCTATATAGATAGATGAATTTGGAACTCTAAATCCAACATGGTTAGTAGTAGCTCTTTGAAACTTGACAAAATAAAGGAGTTCTCAGATTTGTCACTATGGTTTGTTTCCTCTTCAAGTAGCCCTAGTCACAGACTGTCAAAAGCACTTTCATTGAGAGGGGCTGCAAAGATTCTAAGAAATAACGAGTTTCCGAAATACCAGCAAATATTTTTTCACCCAATCTTGATGATACTTGGTGGTAATGATCAGTACACAAATCCCACTTGGCTCACCAAATTTTGTTCTTCTAGGTTGAAGCGTTCGTCTGCAGTAGCCGTTTTTAAATTTAGGTTTCCCTCTGTTCTCTCCTATATAGATAGATGAATTTGGAACTCTAAATCCAACATGGTTTGTAGTAGCTCTTTGAAACTTGACAAAAAAAAGTAGTTCTCAGTTTTGTCTCTATGGTTTGTTTCCTCTTCAAGAAGCCCAAAGCAGAGACTGTGGAAAAGCGCATTCATTGATAGTGGTTGCCAAGCTTCCAAGAAATTACGAATTTCCGAAATACCAGCAAATATTTTTTCACCCAATCTGGATGATACATGGTGGTAATGACAAGTACACAAATCCCACTTGGCTCACCAAATTTTGTTCTTCTAGGTTGAAGCGTTCGTCTACAGTAGCAGTTTTTGTATTTAGGTTTCCCTCTGTTCTCTCCTATATAGATAGATGAATTTGGAACTCTAAATCCAACATGGTTTGTAGTAGCACTTTGAAATTTGACAAAAAAAGTAGTTCTCAATTTTGTCTCTATGATTTGTTTCCTCTTCAAGTATACCTAAGAAGAGACTGTGGAAAAGCACTTTCATTGAAAGGATTTGCCAAGCTTCCAAGAAATTACGAGTTTCCGAAATACCAGCAAGTATTTTTTCATCCAATCTTGATGATACGTGGTTTTAATGACAAGTACACAAATCCTACTTGGCTCACCAAATTTTGTTCTTCTAGTTTGAACCGTTGGTCTACAGTAGCAGTTTTTATATTTAGGTTCACTCTATTCTCTCCTATATAGATAGATGAATTTGGAACTCTAAATCCAAAACATGGTTTGTAGTAGCTTTTTGAAACTTGACAAAATAAAGGAGTTCTCAGTTTTGTCTCTATGGTTTGTTTCCTCTTCAAGTAGCCCTAGGCACAGACTTTGGAAAAGCACTTTCATTGAAAGGGGTTGCCAAGCTTCCAAGAAATTACGAATTTCCGAAATACCACCAAATATTTTTCCCCCAATCTTGATGATACGTGGTGGTAATGACAAGTACACAAATCCCACTTGGCTCACCAAATAGTCTTCTTTTAGGTTGAAGCGTTCTTTTACAGTAGCAGTTTATATTTTTAGGTTTCACTTTGTTCTCTCCTATATAGATCGATGAATTTGGAACTCTAAATCCAACATGGTTTGTAGTAGCTCTTTGAAACTTGATAAAATGAAGCAGTTCTCAGTTTTGTCTCTATGGTTTGTTTCCTCTTCAAGTAGCCCTAGCACAGACTGTGGAAAAGCACTTTCCTTGAGAGGGGTTGAAAAGCTTATAAAAAATAACGAGTTTCTGAAATACCAGCAAATATTTTTTCACCCAATCTTGATGATATTTGGTGGTAATGATCAGTACACAAATCCCACTTGGCTCACCAAATTTTGTTCTTCTAGGTTGAAGCGTTCGTCTATAGTAGCAGTTTTTACTTTTACGTTTCACTCTGTTCTCTCCTATATAGATAGATGAATTTGGAACTCTCAATCCAACATGGTTTGCAGTAGGTCTTTGAATCTTGACAAAATAAAAAAATTCTCAGTTTTGTCTCTATGTTTTGTTTCCTCTTCAAGTAGCCCTAGGCACAGACTGTGGAAAAGCGCTTTCATTGAAAGGGGTTGCCAAGCTTCCAAGAAATTATGAGTTTCCGAAATACCATCAAATATTTATTCACCCAATCTTGATGATAGGTGGTGGTAATGACAAGTACACAAATCCCACTTGGCTCACCAAATTTTGTTCTTCTAGGTTGAAGCGTTCGTCTACAGTAGCAGTTTATATATTTGGGTTTCCTGTGTTCTCTCCTATATAGATACATGAATTGGGAACTATAAATCCAACATGGTTTGTAGTAGCTCCCTGAAACTTGACAAAATAAAGGAGTTCTCAGTTTTGTCTCTGTGGTTTGGTTCCTCTTCAAGTAGCCCTAGACAGAGACCGTGGAAAAGCAATTTCATTGAGAGGGGTTGCCAAGCTTCTAAGAAACAACGAGTTTCCGAAATACCCGCAAATATTTTTTCACCCAATCTTGATGATACATGGTGGTAATGAACAGTACACAAATAGCACTTGGCTCACCAAATTTTGTTCTTCTAGGTTGAAGCGTTCGTCTACAGTAGCAGTTTTTGTATTTAGGTTTCCCTCTGTTCTCTCCTATATAGATAGATGAATTTGGAACTCTAAATCCAACATGGTTTGTAGTAGCTCTTTGAAACTTGACAAAAAAAAAACTAGTTCTCAGTTTTGTCTCTATGGTTTGTTTCCTCTGCAAGTAGCCCTATCTACAGACTTTGGAAAAGCACTTTCATTGAAAGTGGTTGCCAAGCTTCCAAAAATAACGAGTTTCCGAAATAAAAGCAAATATTTTTTCACCCAATCTTGATGATACTTGGTGGTAATGATAAGTACACAAATCCCACTTGGCTCACCAAATTTTGTTCTTCTAGGTTGAAGCGTTCGTCTACAGTAGCAGTTTTTTTTTTTTTTTTTTTTAGGTTTCCCTATGTTCTCTCCTATATAGATAGAAGAATTTGTAACTCTAAATCCAACATGGTTTCTAGTAGCTCTTTGAAACTTGACAAAATAAAGGAGTTCTGAGTTTTGTCTCTATGGTTTGTTTCCCTTTCAAGTAGCCCTAGGCACAGTCTGTGGAAAAGCACTTTCATTGAGAGGGGTTGCCAAGCTTCTATGACATATCGAGTTTCCGAAATACCAGCAAATATTTTTTCGCCCAATCTTAAATATACGCGGTGGTAATGATCGGTACACAAATCCCACTTGGCTCACCAAATTGTGTTCTTGTAGGTTGAAGTGTTGGTCTACAGCAGCAGTTTTTATATTCAGGTTTTACTCTGTTCTCTCCTATATAGATAGAAGAATTTGGAACTCTAAATCCAATATGGTTTGTAGTAGCTCTTTGAAACTTGACAAAATAAAGGAATTCTCAATTTTGTCTCTATGGTTTGTTTCCTCTGCAAGTAGCCCTATCTACAGACTTTGGAAAAGCACTTTCATTGAAAGTGGTTGCCAAGCTTCCAAAAATAACGAGTTTCCGAAATAAAAGCAAATATTTTTTCACCCAATCTTGATGATACTTGGTGGTAATGATAAGTACACAAATCCCACTTGGCTCACCAAATTGTGTTCTTCTAGTTTGAAGCGTTCGTTTAGATTAGCAGTTTATATTTTTAGGTTTCCCTCTGTTCTCTTCTATATAGATAGATAAATTTGAAACTCTAAATCCAACATGGTTTGTAGTAGCTCTTTGAAAGTTGACAAAAAAAATTAGTTCTCTGTTTTGTCTCTATGATTTGTTTCCTCGTCAGGTAGCCCTAAGCAGAGACTGTGGAAAAGCACTTTCATTGAAAGGGGTTGCAAATCTTCCAAGAAATTACGAGTTTCCGAAATAAAAGCAAATATTTTTTCACCCAATCTTGATGATACGTGGTGGTAATGATCAGTACACATTTCCCACTTGGCTCACCAAATTGTGTTCTTTTAGGTTGAAGCATTCGTCTACAGAAGCAGTTTTTATATTTAGGTTTCACTCTGTTCTCTCCTATATAGATAGAAGTATTTGGAACTCTAAATCCAACATGGTTTGTAGTAGGTCTTTGAAACTTGACAAAATAAAGGAGTTCTCAGTTTTGTCTCTATTGTTTTTTTCCTTTTCATGTAGCCCCAGGCACAGACTGTGGAAAGCACTTTCATTGAAAGGGGTTGCCAAGCTTCCAAGAAATTACGAGTTTCCGAAATACCAGCAAATATTTTTTCACCCAATCTTGATGATACGTGGTGGTAATGATCGGTACACAAATCCCACTTGGCTCACCAAATTTTGTTCTTCTAGGTTGAAGCGTTCATCTACAGTAGCAGTTTTTTTTTTTTTTTTTTTTTTTTAGGTTTCACTCTGTTCTCTCCAATATAGATAGATGAATTTGGAACTCTAAATCCAACATGGTTTGTAGTAGCTCTTTGAAACTTGACAAAATAAAGGAGTTCTGAGTTTTGTCTCTATGGTTTGTTTCCCTTTCTAGTAGCCCTAGGCACAGTCTGTGGAAAAGCACTTTCATTGAGAGGGGTTGCCAAGCTTCAAAGAAATAACGAGTTTCCGAAATACCAGCAAATATTTTTTCGCCCAATCTTAAATATACTCGGTGGTAATGATTGGTACACAAATCCCACTTGGCTAACCAAATCGTGTTCTTGTAGGTTGAAGCTTTGGTCTACAGCAGCACTTTTTATATTCTGGTTTCACTCTGTTCTCTCCTATATAGATAGAAGAATTTGGAACTCTAAATCCAATATGGTTTGTAGTAGCTCTTTGAAACTTGACAAAATAAAGGAATTCTCAATTTTGTCTCTATGGTTTGTTTCCTCTGCAAGTAGCCCTATCTACAGACTGTGGAAAAGCACTTTCATTGAAAGTGGTTGCCAAGCTTCCAAAAATAACGATTTTCCCAAATAAAAGCAAATATTTTTTCACCCAATCTTGATGATACTTGGTGGTAATGATAAGTACACAAATCCCACTTGGCTCACCAAATTGTGTTCTTCTAGTTTGAATTGTTCGTCTAGTGTAGCAGTATTTATATTTAGGTTTCACTCTGTTCTCTCCTATATAGATAGAAGAATTTGGAACTCTAAGTACAACATGGTTTGTAGTAGCTCTTTGAAACTTGAAAAAATAAAGGAGTTCTTAGTTTTGTCTCTATGGTTTGTTTCCTCTTCAAGTAGCCCTAGGCATAGACTGTGGAATAGCACTTTCATTTAAAGGGGTTGCCAAGCTTCCAAAAAATAACGATTTCCGAAATACCAGCAAATATTCTTTCACCGAATCTTGATGATACTTGATGGTAATGATCGGTACACAAATACCACTTGACTCACCAAATTTTGTTCTTCTATTTTGAAGCGTTCGTTTAGATTAGCAGTTTATATTTTTAGGTTTCCCTCTGTTCTCTTCTATATAGATGAATTTGGAACTCTAAATCCAACATGGTTTGTAGTAGCTCTTTGAAACTTGTCAAAAAAAAGTAGTTCTATGTTTTGTCTCTATGATTTGTTTCCTCTTCAGGTAGCCCTAAGCAGAGACTGTGGAAAGGCACTTTCATTGAAAGGGGTTGCCAAGCTTCCAAGAAATCACGAGTTTCCGAAATACCAGCAAATATTTTTTCACCCAATCTTGATGATACTTGGTGGTAATGATGGGTACACAAATCCCACTTGACTCACCAAATTTTGTTCTTCTATTTTGAAGCGTTCGTTTGCAGTAGCAGTTTATATTTTTAGGTTTCCCTCTATTCTCTCCTATATAGATAGATGAATTTGGAGCTCTTTGAAACTTGAAAAAATAAAGGAGTTCTCAGTTTTGTCTCTATGGTTTGTTTCCTCTTCAAGTAGCCCTAGGCACAGACTGTGGAAAAGCACTTTCATTGAAAGGAGTTGCCAAGCTTCCAAGAAATTACGAGTTTCCGAAATAAAAGCAAATATTTTTCACACAATCTTGATGATACGTGGTGGTAATGACAAGCACATAAATCCCACTTGGCTCCCCAAAGTTTATTCTTCTAGGTTTAACCGTTCGTCTACACTAGCAGTTTATATATTTAGGTTTCACTCTGTTCTCTCTTATATAGATAGATGAATTTGGAACTCTAAATCCAACATGGTTCGTAGTAGCTCTTTGAAACTTGACAAAAAAAAGTAGTTCTCTGTTTTTTCTCTATGATTTGTTTCCTCTTCAAATAGCCCTAGACACAGACTGGGGAAAAGCACATTCATTGAGAGGGGTTGCCAAGCTTCTAAGAAATAACGAGTTTCCGAAATACCAGCAAATATTTTTTCACCCAATCTTGATGATACGTGGTGGTAATGATCAGTACACAAATCCCACTTGGCTCACCAAATTTTGTTCTTCTATTTTGAAGCGTTCGTTTGCAGTAGCAGTTTGTATTTTTAGGTTTCACTCTGTTCTTTCCTATATAGATAGATGAATTTGGAACTCTAAATCCAACATGGTTTGTAGTAGTTCTTGGAAACGTGACAAAATAAAGGAGTTCTCAGTTTTGTCCCCATGGTTTGTTTCCTCTTCAAGTAGCCCTATGACCAGACTGTGGAAAAGTACTTTCATTGAGAGGGGTTGCCAAGCTTCTATGAAATAACGAGTTTCCGAAGTACCAGCAAATATTTTTTCACTCAATCTTGATGATACTTGGTGGTAATGATCAAAACACAAATCCCACTTGGCTCATCAAATTTTGGTCTTCTAGGTTGAAGCGTTCGTTTACAGTTGCAGTTTTTATTTTTAGGATTCACTCTGCTCTTTCCTATATAGATAGATGAATTTGGAACTCTAAATCCAACATGGTTTGTAGTAGCTCTTGGAAACGTGACAAAATAAAGGAGTTCTCAGTTTTGTCTCTATGGTTTCTTTCCTCTTCAAGTAGTCTAGGCACAGACTGTGGAAAAGCACTTTCATTGAGAGTGGTTACCATGCTTCAAAGAAATAACGAGTTTCTGAAATACCAGCAAATATTTTTTCACCCAATCTTGATGATAGTTGGTGGTAATGATCAGTACATAAATCCCAGATGCCTCACCAAATTGTGTTCTTCTAGTTTTAAGCGTTCGTCTTCAGTAGCAATTTTTATATTTAGGTTTCACTCTGTTCTCTCCTATATAGATAGATGAATTTTTAACTCTAAATACAACATGGTTTGTAGTAGCTCTTTGAAACTTTTCAAAATAAAGCAGTTCTCAGTTTTGTCTCTATGGTTTGTTTCCTCTTCATGTAGCCCTAGGCACAGACTGCGGAAAAGCACTTTCATTGAGAGGGGTTGTCAAGCTCCAAGAAATTATGAGTTTCCGAAATACCAGCAAATATTTTTTCACCCAAACTTGATGATACGTCTTGGTTATGACAAGTACACAAATCCCACTTGGCTCACCAAATTTTCTTCTTCTAGGTTGAATCCGTCGTCTACATTAGCAGTTTTTATATTTAGGTTTCACTCTGTTCTCTCCTATATAGATAGATGAATTTGGAACTCTAAATCCAACATGGTTTGTAGTAGCTCTTTGAAACTTGACAAAATAAAGTAGTTCTCAGTTTTGTCTTTATGGTTTGTTTTTTCTTCAAGTAGCCCTAAGCAGAGACTGTGGAAAAGCACTTTCATTAAAAGGGGTTGCCAAGCTTCCAAGAAACTATGAGTTTCTGAAATACCAGCAAATATTTTTTCACCCAAACTTGATGATACGTAGTGGTCATGACAAGTACACAAATCCCACTGGGCTTACCAAATTTTGTTCTTCTAGGTTGAAGCGTTCGTTTACAGTAGCAGTTTATATTTTTAGGTTTCCCTCTGTTCTCTCCTATATGGATAGATGAATTTGGAACTCTAAATCCAACATGGTTTGTAGTAGCTCTTTGAAACTTGACAAAATAAAGGAGTTCTCAGTATTGTCTCTATTGTTTGTTTCCTCTTCAAGTAGCCCTAGTCACAGACTGTGGAAAAGCACTTTCATTGAAACGGGTTGCCAAGCTTCCAAAAAATAACGAGTTTCTGAAAAAACAGGAAATATTTTTTCACCCAAACTTGATGATATATGGTGGTAATGACAAGTACACAAATCCCACTTGGCTCACCAAATTGTGTTCTTCTACAATTAAGCGTTCGTCTATAGTAGCAATTTTTATATTATGTTTCACTCTGTTCTATCCTATATAGATAGATGAATTTGAAACTTTAAATCCAACATGGTTTGTAGTAGCTCTTTGAAACTTGACCAAATAAAGTAGTTCTCAATTTTGTTTTTATGGTTTGTTTCCTCTTCAAGTAGCCCTAGGCACAGACTGTGGGAAAGCACTTTCATTGAGAGGGGTTGCCAAGCTTCTAAGAAATAACGAGTTTCTGAAAAAACAGGAAATATTTTTTCAACCAATCTTGATGATACTTGGTGGAAAAGACAAGTACACAAATCCCACTTGACTCACCAAATTTTGTTCTTCTAGGTTGAAGCGTTCGTTTAATGTAGCAGTTTTTATTTTTAGGTTTCACTCTGTTCTCTCCTATATAGATAGATGAATTGGGAACTCTAAATGCAACATGGTTTCTAGTAGCTCTTTGAAACTTGACAAAATAAAGGAGTTCTCAGTTTTGTCTCTATGGTTTGTTTCCTCTTCAAGTAGCCCTAAGCAGAGACTGTGGAAAAGCACTTTCATTGAAAGGGGTTGCCAAGCTTCCAAGAAATTACGAGTTTCCGAAATACCAACAAATATTTTTTCACCCAATCTGGATGATACGTGGTGGTAATGATCGGTACACAAATCCCACTTGGCTCACCACATTTTGTTCTTGTAGTTTGAAGCGTTCGTCTACAGTAGCAGTTTTTATGTTTAGGTTTCACTCTTTTCTCTCCTACATAGATAGATGAATTTGGAACTCTAAATACAACATGGTTTGTAGTAGCTCTTTGAAACTTGACAAAAAAAGTAGTTCTCAGTTTTGTCTCTATGATTTGATTCCTCTTCAAGTAGCCCTAAGCAGAGACTGTGGAAAAGCACTTTCATTGAAAGGGGTTGCCAAGCTTCTACGAAATCACGAATTTCCGAAATGCCAGCAAATATTTTTTCACCCAATCTTGATGATACTTGGTGGTAATAATAAGTCCACAAATCGCCCTAGGCTCAACAAATTTTGTTCTTCTAGGTTTAAGCGTTCGTCTACAGTAGGAGTTTTTATATTTAGGTTTCACTCTGTTCTCTCTTATATAGATAGATGAATTTGGAACTCTAAATACAACA
This sequence comes from Callospermophilus lateralis, assembly GCF_048772815.1. Lineage (NCBI taxonomy): Eukaryota > Metazoa > Chordata > Mammalia > Rodentia > Sciuridae > Callospermophilus > Callospermophilus lateralis. The sequence goes on from NW_027515441.1 coordinate 67,735, forward strand.
TGGTTTGTAGTAGCTCTTTGAAAGTTGACAAAATAAAGGAGTTCTCAGTTTTGTCTCTATGGTTTGTTTCCCCTTCAAGTAGCCCTAGGCACAGACTGTGGAAAAGCACTTTCATTGAGAGGGGTTGCCAAGGTTCTAAGAAATAACGAGTTTCCAAAACACCAGCAAATTTTTTTTCACCCAATCTTGATGATAATTGGTGGTAATGATCGGTACACAAATCCCACTTGGCTCACCAAATTTTGTTCTTCTAGGTTGAAGACTTCGAATACAGTAGCAGATTTAATATTTAGGTTACACCCTGTTCTCTTCCATATAGATAGATGAATTTGGAACTCTAAATCCAACATGGTTTGTAGTAGCTCTTTGACAGTTGACAAAATAAAGGAGTTCTCAGTTTTGTCTCTATGGTTTGTTTCCTCTTCAAGTAACCCTATAAACAGACTGTGGAAAAGCACTTTCATTGAGAGGGGTTGCCAAGCTTCTACGAAATCACGAGTTTCTGAAATGCCAGCAAATATTTTTTCACCCAATCTTGATGATACTTGGTGGTAATAACAAGTACATAAATCCTACTTGGCTCACCAAATTGTATTCTTCTCGGTTGAGGCGTTCGTCTACAGTACCAGTTTTTACATGTAGTTTTCCCTCTGTTCTCTCGTATATAGATAGATGAATCTGGAACTCTAAATCCAACATGGTTTGTAGTAGCGCTTTGTAACTTGACAAAATAAAGGAGTTCTCAGTTTTGTCTCTATGGTTTGTTTCCTCTTCACGTAGCCCTAAGCAGAGACTGTGGAAAAGCACTTTCAATGAAACGGGTTGCCAAGCTTCGAAGAAATAAAGAGTTTCCGAAACACCAGCAAATATTTTTTCACCGAATCTTGATGATACTTGGTGGTAATGATGGGTACACAAATCCCACTTGGCTCACCAAATTTTGTTCTTCGCGGTTGAAGCTTTCGTTTACAGTAGCAGTTTTTATTTTTAGGTTTCACATTGTTCTCTCCAATATAGATAGATGAACTTGGATATCTAAATCCAACATGGTTTATAGTAGCTCTTTGAAACTTGACAAAATAAAGGAGTTCTCAGTTTTGTCTCTATGGTTTCTTTCCTCTTAAATGAGCCTGAGGCAAAGACTCTGGAAAAGCACTTTCATTCAGAGGGGTTGCCAATCTTCTACGAAATAACGAGTTTCCGAAATTCCAGCAAATATTTTTCATCCAATCTTGATGATAATTGGTGGTAAAGATCGGTACTCAAATCCAACTTGGCTCACCAAATTTTGTTCTTCTCGGTTGAAGCCTTCGTTTACAGTAGCAGATTTTATTTTTAGCTTTCACTCTGTTCTCTCCTATATAGATAGGTGAATTTCGAACTCTAAATCCAACATGGTTTGTAGTAGCTTTTTGAAACTTGACTAAATAAAGGAGTTCTCAGTTTTGTATCTATGGTTTGTTTCCTCTTCAAATAGCCCTAGGCACAGACTGTGGAAAAGCACTTTCATTTAGAGGGGATGCCAAGCTTGAAAGAAATAACGATTTTCCGAAATACCAGCAAATATTTTTTCACCCAATCTTGATGATACGTGGTGGAAATGATCAGTACACAAATCCCGCTTGGCTCACCAAATTGTGTTCTTGAAGGTTGAAGCGTTCGTCTACAGTAGCTGTTTTTATATGTAGTTTTCTCTCTGTTTTCTCATATATAAACAGATGAATTTGGAACTCAAAATCCAACATGTTTTGTAGTAGCTTTTGAAACTTGACAAAATAAATTAGTCCTCAGTTTTTTCTCTATGGTTTGTTTCCTCTTCATGTAGCCCTAGGCACAGACTGTGGAAAAGCACTTTAATTGAAACAGTTTGCCAAGCTTCCAAGAAATAACGAGTTTCCGAAATACCAGCAAATGTTTTTTCACCCAATCTTGATGATACTTGGTGGTAGAGATCGGTACTCAAATCCAACTTGTCTCACCAAATTGTGTTCTTCTAGGTTGAAACGTTCGTTTACACTAGCAGATTTTATTTTTAGGTTTCACTCTGTTCTCTCCTATATAGAGAGATGAATTTGGAACTCTAAATCCAACATGGTTTGTAGTAGCTCTTTGAAACTTGACAAAATAATGTAGTCCTCAGTTTTGTCTCTATGGTTTGTTTCCTCTTCAAGTAGCCCTAGGCACAGACTGTGGAAAAGCACTTTCATTGAACGGGGTTGCCAAGTTTAGAGAAATAACGAGTTTCCGAAATACCAGCAAATATTTTTTCATCCAATCTTCAAGATACTTGGTGGTAATGATCGGTACACAAATCCCACTTGGCTCACCAAATTTTGTTCTTCTAGTTTGAATCGTTCATTTACAGTTCAGTTTATATTTTTAGATTTCCCTCTGTTCTCTCCTATATAGACAGATGAATTTGGAACTCTAAATCCAACATGGTTTGTAGTAGCTCTTTGAAACTTGACAAGAAAAAGTAGTTCTCAGTTTTATCTCTATGATTTGTTTCCTCTTCAAGTAGCCCTATGCAGAGACTGTGGAAAAGCACTTTCATTGAAAGGGGTTGCCAAGCTTCCAAGAAATTACGAGTTTCCAAAATACCAGCAAATATTTTTTCATCCATTCTTGATGATACGTTTTGGTAATGATCAGTACACACATCTCACTTGGCTCACCAAATTTTGTTCTTCTAGGTTGAATCGTTCGTCTACAGTAGCAGTTGTTATATTTATGTTTCACTCTGTTCTCTCCTATACAGATAGATGAATTTGGAACTCTAAATCCAACATGGTTTGTAATAGCCCTTTGAAACTATACAAAATAAAGGAGTTCTCAGTTTTGTCTCTATGGTTTGTTTCCTCTTCAAGTAGCCCTAGGCACAGACTGTGGAAAAGCACTTTCATTGAGAGGGTTTGCCCAGCTTCTAAGATTAACGAGTTTCCGAAATACCAGCAAATATTTTTTCACCCAACTTGATGATACGTGGTGGTAATGATCAGTACACAAATCCCACTTTGCTCATCAAATTGTGTTCTTCTCGGTTGAAGCGTTCGTCTACAGTAGCAGTATTTACATGTAGGTTTCCCTCTGTTCTTTCGTATATAGTTAGATGAATTTGGAACTCTAAATCCAACATGGTTTGTAGTAGCTCTTTGAAACTTGACAAAATAAAGGAGTTCTCAGTTTTTTCTCTATGGTTTGTTTCCTCTTCAAGTAGCCCTAGGCACAGACTGTGGAAAAGCACTTTCATTGAAAGAGTTTGCCAAGCTTCCAAGAAATAACGAGTTTCCGAAATACCAGCAAATATTTTTTCACCTAATCTTGATGATACTTGGTGGTAATGATCGGTACACAAATCCCACTTGACTCACCAAATTTTGTTCTTCTAGTTTGAAGCGTTCGTTTACAGTAGCAGTTTATATTTTTAGGTTTCCCTCTGTTCTCTCCTATATAGATAGCTGAATTTGGAACTCTAAATCCAACATGGTTGTACTAGCTTTTTGAAACTTTACAAAAAAAAGTAGTTCTCAGTTTTGTCCCTATGGTTTCTTTCCTCTTCAAGGAGCCCTAGGAACAGACTGTTGAAAAGCACTTTCATTGAGAGGGGTTGCCAATCTTCTAAGAAATAACGAGTTTCCCAAATACCAGCAAATACTTTTTCACCCAACCTTGATGATACTTGGTGGTAATGATCAGTACACCAATCCCACTTGGCTCACCAAATATTCTTCTTCTTGGTTGAAGCGTTCGTCTACAGTAGCAGTTTTTAGATTTAGGTTTCACTCTGTTCTCTTCTATATAGATAGATGAATTTGGAACTCTAAATCCAACATGGTTTGTAGTAGCTCTTTGAAACTTGACAAAATACAGGAGTTCTCAGTTTTGTCTCTATGATTTGTTTCCTATTTAAATAGACCTAAGCAGAGGCTGTGGATAACCACTTTCATTGAAAGGGGTTGCCAAGCTTCCAAGAAATTATGAGTTTCGGAAATACCAGCAAATCTTTTTTCACCCAATCTTGATGATACGTGGTGGTAATGACAAGTACATAAATCCTACTTGGCTCACCAAATTGTGTTCTTCTTGATTGAAGCGTTTGTCTACCGTAGCAGTTTTTATATGTAATTTTCACTCTGTTCTCTCGTATATAGATAGATGAATTTGGAACTCTAAATCTAACATGGTTTGTAGTAGCGCTTTGAAACTTGACAAAATAAAGGAGTTCTCAGTTTTGTCTCTATGGTTTGTTTCCTCTTCAAGTAGCCCTAGGCACAGACTGTGGAAAAGCACTTTCATTGAGAGGGGTTGCCAAGCTTCTAAGAAATAATGAGTTTTCAAAATACCACCAAATATTTTTTCTCACAATCTTGATGATACTTGGTGGTAATGATAGGTACAGGAATCCCACTTGACTCACCAAATTTTGTTCTTCTAGGTTGAAGCATTCGGTTACAGTAGAAGTTTATATTTTTAGGTTTTCCTCTGTTCTTTTTTATATAGATAGATGAATTTGGAACGCTAAATCCAACATAGTTTGTAGTAGCTCTTCGAAACTTGAGGAAATAAAGGAGTTCTCAGTTTTGTCTCTATGGTTTGTTTCCTCTTCAAGTTGCCCTATTCACAGACTTGGAAAAGCACTTTCATTGAGAGGGGTTGCCAAGCTTCTAAGAAATAACGAGTTTCCAAAATACCAGCAAATACTTTTTCACCCAATCTAGATGATACGTGATGGTATTGACAAGTACACAAATCCCACTTGGCTCACCAAATTTTGTTCTTCTAGGTTGAAGCGTTCGTTTACAATAGCAGTTTTTTTTTTTTTTTTTTTTTTTTAGGTTTCATTCTGTTCTCTCTTATATAGACCGAAAAATTTGGAACTCTAAATCCAACATGGTTTGCAGTAGCTCTTTGAAACTTGACAAAATAAAAGAGTTCTCAGTTTTGTCTCTAAGGTTTGTTTCCATTTCAAGTAGCCCTAAGCACAGATTGTGGAAATCATTTTCATTGAGAGGGGTTGCCAAGCTTCTAAGAAATAACGAGTTTCCTAAGTACCAGCAAATATTTTTTCACCCAATTTTGATGATAAGTGGTGTTAATGATCAGTACACAAATCCCACTTGACTCACCAAATTTTGACACTTCTAGGTTGAAGCATTCGTTTACAGTAGCAGTTTATATTTTTAGGTTTCCCTCTGTTCTCTCCTATGTAGATAGATGAATTTGGAACTCTAAATCCAACATGGTTTGTAGTAGCTCTTTGAAACTTGACAAAATAAAGGAGTTCTCAGATTTGTCTCTCTGGTTGGTTTCCGGTTCAAGTAGCCATAGGCACAGACTGTGAAAAAGCACTTTCATTGAGAGGGGTTGCCAAGCTTCTAAGAAATAACGAGTTTCCGAAATACCAGCAAATATTGATTCACCCAATCTTGATGATACTTGGTGGTAATGATCAGTACACCAATCCCACTTGGCTCACCAAATTTTGTTCTTCTAGGTTGAAACGTTCTTCTACAGTAGCAGTTTTTATGTTTAATTGTCACTCTGTTCTTTCCTATATAGATAGATGAATTTGGAACGCTAAATCCAACATGGTTTGTAATAGCTCTTTGAAAGTTGACAAAATAAAGGAGTTCTCAGTTTTGTCCCTGTCGTTTGTTTCCTCTTCAAGTAGCCCTAGGCACAGACTGTGGAAAAGCAAATTCATTGAGAGGGGTTGCCAAGCTTCTAAGAAATAAAGAGTTTCTGAAATACCAGCAAATATTTTTTCACCCAATCTTGATGATACATGGTGGTAATGATCGGTACACAAATCCCACTTGACTCACCAAATTGTGTTCTTCTAGGTTGAAGCGTTCGGTTACAGTAGAAGTTTATATTTTTAGGTTTTCCTCTGTTCTTTTTTATATAGATAGATGAATTTGGAACGCTAAATCCAACATAGTTTGTAGTAGCTCTTCGAAACTTGAGGAAATAAAGGAGTTATCAGTTTTGTCTCTAAGGTTTGTTTTTCTCTTCAAGTTGCCCTAGGCACAGACTTGGAAAAGCACTTTCATTGAGAGGGGTTGCCAAGCTTCTAAGAAATAACGAGTTTCCGAAATACCAGAAAATATTTTTTCACCCATTCTTGATGATACTTGGTGGTAATGATCAGTCCACAAATCCCACTTGGCTCACCAAATTTTGTTCTTCTAGGTTTAAGCGTTCGTCTACAGTAGCAGTTTTTATATTTAGGTTTCCCTCTGTTCTCTCTTATATAGATAAATTAATTTTGAACTCTAAATCCAACATGGTTTGTATTAGCTCTTTGAAACTTGACAAAATAAAGGAGTTCTCAGGTTTGTCTCTATGGTTTGTTTTCTCTTCAATAGCCCTAGGTACAGATTGTGGAAAAGCATTTTGATTGAGAGGGGTAGCCAAGCTTCTAAGAAATAACGAGTTTCCAAAATAACAGCTAATATTTTTTCACCCAATCTTGATGATACTTTGTGGTAATTAACACTACACAAATCCCACTTTGCTCAACAAATTTTGTTCTTCTAGGTTGAAGCGTTCGTCTACAGTAGCAGTATTTATATTTAAGATTCCGTCTGTTCTCTCCTATATATATAGATGAATTTGGAACTGTAAATCCAACATGGTTTGTAGTAGCTCTTTGAAACTTGACAATACAAAGTAGTTCTCAGTTTTGTCTCTATGGTTTGTATAGTCTTCAAGTAGCACTAAGCAGAGACTGTGGAAAAGCACTTTCATTGAAAGGGATTTCCAAGTTCCAAGAAATTGCGAGTTTCTTAAGTACCAGCAAATATTTTTACACCCAATCTTGATGATACGTGGTGGTAATGACAAGTACACAAATCCCACTTGGCTCACCAAATTCTGTTCTTCTAGGTTGAAGCGTTCGTTTCAAGTAGCAGTTTTTATTTTTAGGTTTCACACTGTTCCCTCCTATATAGATAGATAAATTTGGAAGTCTAAATCCAACATGGTTTGTAGTAGCTCTTTGAAACTTGACAAAATAAAGGAGTTCTCAGTTTTACCTTTATGGTTTGTTTCCTCTTCAAGCACCCCTAGGCACAAACTGTGGAAAAGCACTTTCATTGAGAGGGGCTGCCAAGCTTCTAACAAATAACGAGTTTCTGAAATACCAGCAAATATTTTTTCACCTAATCTTGATGACACTTGGTGGTAATGATCAGTACACAAATCCCACTTGGGTCATCAAATTTTGTTCTTCTAAGTTGAAGCGTTCGTCTACAGTAGCAGTTTTTATATGCAGGTTTCCCTCTGTTCTCTCCTATATAGATAGATGATTTTGGAAGTCTAAATCCAACATGGTTTGTAGAAGCTCTTAGAAACTTGACAAAAGAGGAGTTCTCAGTTTTGTCTCTATGGTTTGTTTCCTCTTCATGTAGTCCTAAGCAGAGACTCTGGAAAAGCAATTTCATTGAAAGGGTTTGCCAAGCTTCCAGAAATTACGAGTTTCCAAAATACCAGCAAATATTTTTTCACCCAATTTTGATGATACATGGTGGTAATGACAAGTACACAAATCTCACGTGGCTCACCAAATTTTGTTCTTCTAGTTTGAAGCGTTCTTTTACAGTAGCTATTTATATTTTTAGGGTTCCCTCTGTTCTCTCCTATATAGATAGATGAATTTGGAACTCTAAATCCAACATGGATTGTAGTAGCTCTTTGAAACTTGACAAAATAACGAAGTTATCAGTTTTGTCTATGGTTTGTTTCCTCTTCAAGTAGCCCTAGGCACAGACTGTAGAAACGCACTTTCATTGAGAGGGGTTGCCAAGCTTCTAAGAAATAACGAGTTTCCGAAATACCAGCAAATATTTTTTCACCCAATCTTGATGATACTTGGTGGTATTGATCAGTACACAAATCCCACTTTGCTCAACAAATTTTGTTCTTCTGGGTTGAAGCGTTCGTCTACAGTAGCAGTTTTTATATTTAGGTTTCCCTCTTTTCTCTCCTATGTAGATAGATGAATTTGGAAATCTAAATCCAACATGGTTTGTAGTAGTTCTTTGAAACGTGACAAAATAAATCTGCTCTCAGTTTTTTCTCTATGTTTTGTTTCCTCTTCAAGTACCCCTAGGCACAGACTGTGGAAAAGCAATTTCATTGAGAGGGGTTGGCAAGCTTCTAAGAAATAACGAGTTTCTGAAATATAAGCAAATATTTTTCACCCAATATTGATGATACGTGGTGGTAATGATCAGTACACAAATCCCACTTGGCTCACCAAATTGTGTTCTTCTAGGTTGAAGCGTTCGTCTACAGTAGCAGATTTTATATGTAGGTTTCACTCTGTTCTCTCTTATATAGATAAATGAATTTGGAACTCTTAATCCGACATGGTTTGTAGTAACTCTTTGAAACTTGACAAAATAAAGGAGTTCTCAGTTTTGTCTCTATGGTTTGTTTCCTCTTCAAGTAGCCCTAGGCCCAGAGTGTGGAAAAGCACTTTCATTGAGAGGGGTTGCCAAGCTTCTAAGAAATAATGAGTTTCCGAAATACCAGCAAATATTTATTCACCCAATCTTGATGATACGTGGTGGTAATGACAAGAACACATATCCCACGTGGCTCACCAAATTGTGTTCTTCTAGGTTGAAGAGTTCGTTTACAATAGCAGTTTATGTTTTTAGGGTTCCCTCTGTTCTCTCCTATATAGATAGATTAATTTGGAACTCTAAATACAACATGGTTTGTAGTAGCTCTTTGAAACTTGACAAAATAAAGGAGTTCTCAGTTTTGTCTCTATGGTTTGTTTCCTCTTCAAGTAGCCCTAGGCACAGACTGTGGAAAAGCACTTTCATTGAGAGGGGTTGCCAAGCTTCTAAGAAATAACGAGTTTCTGAAATACCAGCAAATATTTTTTCTCCCAATCTTCATGATACTTGGTGGTAATGATCAGTACAAAATTCCCACTTGGCTCACCAAATTTTGTTCTTCTAGGTTGAAGCGTTCATCTACAGTAGCAGTTTTTATATTTAGGTTTCCCTCGGTTCTCTCCTATATAGATAGATAAATTTTGAACTCTAAATCCTACAGGGTTTGTAGTAGCTTCTTGAAACTTGACAAAATAAAGTAGTTCTCATCTTTGTCTCTGTGGTTTGTTTCCTCTTCAAGTAGCCCTAGGCACAGACTTTGGAAAGCACTTTCATTGAGAGGGGTTGCCAAGCTTCTAAGAAATAAGGAGTTTCGGAAACACCAGCAAATATTTTTTCACCCAATCTTGATGATACTTGGTGGTAATGATCAGTACACAAATCAAACTTGACTCACCAAATTTTATTCCTCTAGGTTGAAGCGTTCGTCTAGAGTAGCAGTTTTTATATTTAGGTTTCACTCTGTTCTCTCCTATACAGATAGATGAATTTGGAACTCTAAATCCAACATGGTTTGTAGTAGCTCTTTGAAACTTGACAAAAAAAGGAGTTCTCAGTTTTGTCTCTATGGTTTTTTTCCACTTCAAGTAGCCCTACGCACAGACTGTGGAAAAGCACTTTCATTAGAGGTGTTGCCAAGCTTCTAAGAAATAAAGAGTTTCCGAAATACCAGCAAATAGTTTTTTCACCCAGTCTTGATGATAATTGGTGGTAATGATCGGGACACAAATCCCACTTGGCTCACCAACTTTTGTCCTTCTAGGTTGAAGCATTCGTTTACAGTAGCAGTTTACATTTAGGGTTCCCTCTGTTCTCTCCTATATAGATATATGAATTTGAAACTCTAAATCCAACATGGTTTTTAGTAGCTTTTTGAATCTTGACAAAATAAAGGAGGTCTCCGTTATGTCTTTATGGTGTGTTTCCTCTTCAAGTAGCCCTAGGCAGAGACTGTGGAAAAGCACTTTCATTGAGAGGGGTTGCCAAGCTTCTAAGAAATAAAGAGTTTCCGAAATACCAGCAAATATTTTTTCACCCAATCTTGATGATACTTGGTGGTAATGACAAGTAAACAAATCCCACTTGGCTCATCAAATTTTGTCCTTCTAGGTTGAAGCGTTCGTCTACAGTAGCAGTTTTTATATGTAGGTTTCCCTCTGTTCTCTCCTATATAGATAGATGATTTTGGAAGTCTAAATCCAACATGGTGTGTAGTAGCTCTTAGAAACTTGACAAAAAAGGAGTTCTCAGTTTTGTCTCTATGGTTTGTTTCCTCTTCATTTAGTCCTAAGCAGAGTCTCTGGAAAAGCAATTTCATTGAAAGGGGTTGCCAAGCTTCCAAGAAATTAGGAGTTTCCGAAATACCAGCAAATATTTTTCCACCCAAATTTGATGATACATGGTGGTAATTACAAGTACACAAATCCCACGTGGCTCACCAAATTAAGTTCTTCTAGGTTGAATCGTTCGTTTACAGTAGCAGTTTTTATTTTTAGGTTTCACGCTGCTCTCTCCTATATAGATAGATGAATGTGGAACTATAAATCCAACATGGTTTGTAGTAGCTCTTTGAAACTTGACAAAATAAAGGAGTTCTCAGTTTTGTCTCTATGGTTTGTTTTCTTTTCAAGTAGCCATAGGCACAGACTGTGGAAAGCACTTTCATTAGAGGTGTTGCCAAGCTTCTAAGAAATAACGAGTTTCCGAAATACCAGCAAATATTTTTTCACCAATCTGGAAGATACGTGGAGGTAATGACAGGTACACAAATCCCACTTGCCTGACCAAATTTTGTTCTTCTAGGTTGAAGTGTTCGTTTATAGTAGCAGTTTTTATTTTTAGGTTTCACTCTGTTCTCTTTTATATAGATAGATGAATTTGGAACTCTAAATCCAACAAGGTATGTAGTAGCTCTTTGAAACTTGACAAACTAAAGGAGTTCTCAGTTTTGTCTCTATGGTTTGTTTCCTCTTCAAGTTGCCCTAGGCACAGACTTGGAAAAGCACTTTCATTGAGAGGGGATGCCAAGCTTCTAAGAAATAACGAGTTTCCGAAATACCAGCAAACATTTTTTCACCCAATCTAGATGATACGTGATGGTATTGACAAGTACACAAATCCAACTTGGCTCACCAAATTTTGTTCTTCTAGGTTGAAGCGTTCGTTTACAGTAGCAGTTTTTTTTTTTTAGGTTTCATTCTGTTCTCTCTTATATAGACCGAAAAATTTGGAACTCTAAATCCAACATGGTTTGCAGTAGCTCTTTGAAACTTGACAAAATAAAGGAGTTCTCAGTTTTGTCTCTATGGTTTCTTTCCTCTTCAAGTAGCCCTAAGCACAGATTGTGGAAAAGCATTTTCATTGAGAGGGGTTGCCAAGCTTCTAAGAAATAACGAGTTTCCTAAGTACCAGCAAATATTTTTTCACCCAATTTTGATGATACGTGGTGGTAACGATCAGTACACAAATCCCACTTGTCTCACCAAATTTTGTTCTTCTAGGTTTAAGCGTTCGTCTACAGTAGCAGTTTTTATATTTAGGATTTCCTGT